>NC_057737.1:2485547-2518600 GCF_004010195.1 Chiloscyllium plagiosum | reverse complement strand
GAAGGGAGAGGGGGAAGGGAGTCCGGAGCAGGGAGAGGGGAAGGGAGAACTGGGGGGGGTTGCGCAGTGAAGGGAGAAGGGAGAGGGGGAAGGGAGTCCGGAGCAGGGAGGGGGAAGGGAGTCCTGGAACGGTCCATCTGAGTGCCAGTGCGGAGAGGACTGGAGTGGGATGGTTGCTGGATTAGGGCCTGACGTGGGCGGTCAGACCATGTACTGAGCTGCTGCTATTTGAAATTCTTTACTGGACTGTAATGTAAACCCTTTAACAATGTTATAACTATCTCATTACTAATTTTTTTTTAAACACACTTTAAGTAATTCTACTTTTCCTTTTATTCCTCTTTTGTATCCAAGATTTGTACACTGGTTCCTGGACCTAAGATGGTGCCATTAGAGACATCCATTGTAAAAATGTTTCACTGCCCTCCTGTACTGGAGTACCCATGACAGTGAAGGATATTCTATACTATATTTCCAAGTCAGGATGGTAAGTGGCTTGGATGGAAACTTGCAGGGGGTGGTGTTCCCATGTATCTGCTGCCCTTGTCCTTCTAGATGGAAGTGGTTATGGGTTTGGATGATGCAGTGGAAGGTGCCTTCGTGAGATGCTACAGCATGACTCTACATCTTCCTTACTGAAGATTTCTATCAGGTCACCCCCTTCAGTCAGTTCTGTTTTAGACAAAAATAGGGTTCCTAGTAACACCCACATTCTCTGAACAAAGTCCCTAGAATGAAGTGCATCAAGTCCCAGGCACTTGTCAGCCCTTAGCTCCATCAGGATTTTCAATGCCTCATTCCTAGCGATTGCAGTTTCATCAAATACCTCTCTCCCTTCCATCTCCTAATTTATACCTATTATTGGAATGTGTTTTGAATCCTCAATAATGAAGACAGAAGCAAATATTTGTTTATTTAAACTGCCATTTCCTTACTGTCTATTAGCCCCTCATTCCTATCTTCTCGAGGATGAACACTCACTTCATTTTCATTTTTGAGGTGTTCAGTAGAAACCATGCAAAACAATCCGTGTATTTCTTGGCAGATCGAACTGTCTATCAAAAATGCTTCAAAGCTTCTCAGTTGGTAATTGCAGATTCTCCAACAATATGCAAGAAAATTGGAGAGATTTTGACAGTGCTAGACCTGTTTTTCCTCAGATTGTCAATCATCTTTCCTACATCTTGACAGAGTGAGTCTTCAATGGGCGTTACTATTTCGTCATGGCTGAATAAACTAACATAGCTGCCTACACTGGGTCTATGGTTCAATTCCATCCTCGGGCAACTGCTTGTGTGGGTTTCCTCTGTGCTCTCCAGTTTTTTCTCACCATCCAAAGATGTGCAGGTTAGAATGGATTGGCCATGGGAAATTATCCCATAGTGTCCAGGGATGTGCAGGCTAGGTGGGTTAGCCACGAGAAATGCAGGGTTACAGGGATAGGTAGAGGGTGGGTATGGGTAGGGTGCTTCTCAGAGTGCCATTGTGGACTTGATGGGTTGAATGGCCTACTTCCACACTGTAGGAATTTTAAGGTTCTATGAAGACTTGAGGATGTGAAGCAGGTGGGAGGACTGAGTTGAAAAAGGCCATGTGAGGATGGACTGCTGGCTTCTCCAGATCACTGACAAAATCTGCAAATTCCACTTCTCCATACACCCCTTGGTGCCTATAAAATATAAACGTGTATCTGATTTGAATATAGTTAGTGACTCAGTCTCCACAACCTTCTGTGGCAGAGAATTTGGAGTCTACTTCTAATCCTTCAATTTTACTTTTGGTAACTAGTCAAATCAAGCAAACTAGGGTGTCAAGTCCATACTACCTTACGGTAAATTTCTGTGTTTTGCCTCAATCTGGTGTTTTGTAAATGTTCAGCTCTCAGTGGTGGTGCAGGGTCAGCAGGGTCTGTGGGAATTAGTGTTAGTTAGTTTTTAATACCCTTTCTGCAACCTTAGGACAGAAGCTTCAATACTTCCATATGTACCACGCTGCCTTTACTTTCCATGATGTTTACCCTTTGTCCCAAAAGTTAAGTACAGTTTGGCAAAGTCTTGGGGGCAAGGGAATTACTTTATCAATCTATTGCAAATTTAACATTGTATCAGTCAACTCCCAAAGCTGAGGAGCAAATTACCGCAGATGCTGGAATCTGTACCGAAAACATCAAATGCTGGAGATCACTGCAGCTCAGGCAGCATCCATGGAGAGACAGCATCTAGGGAACAGGAGAATCGACGTTTCGGGCATTAGCCCTTCTTCAGGAAAAGAAGGGCTAATGCCCGAAATGTCGATTCTCCTGTTCCCTAGATGCTGCCTGACCTGCTGCGCTTTTCCAGCAACACATTTCCATCTCTGATCTCCAGCATCTGCAGACCTCACTTTCTCCATGGAGAGACAGCAAGCTAACGTCTCCAGTCAAGATGACTCATCATCGGAATTCTGCAGCTCTGATGAAGAGTCATCTTGACTCAAAATGTTAGTTTGCTCTCTCTCAATAACGCTGCCTGACTCGCTGTGATCTCCAGCATTTGATGTTCCCAATACCAGTCAAGATGACTCATCATCGGAATTCTGCAGCTCTGATGAAGTCACCTTGACTCAAAATGTTAGTTTGCTCTCTCTCAATAACGCTGCCTGACTCGCTGTGATCTCCAGCATTTGATGTTCCCAATACAATTTCCAAAGCGCTCCTAAGATAATAAACATGACGTGAAAAAGAAACTAGTTTCTGTTTTAGATTCCAACTAGCTGCCTCTCATATCCTCATTTATTTTCCCTATTTAAGCTGCTGTTTTATTGGTTGAAATGTTTGAAACTAAACCACTCCCTGTTACCAGTCCAGCAGCTTATGTTGGTGCAGGAAGAAGTGAGGTGTAGAATTTTAAAGGGTGGAAGGTGGAAGATAGGTCACAAGAAGGTTGGAATAATTGAGAGAGAGTGGAGGTTAGGGAAAACAAAACATGCAAATGGCAGCTAGAATCCTCTTAGTAAATAACCAAAATTACGTGATTATTTTGTCCTTAAAGATTGCCCTTTCAGCACTTCACACCTGTCCCAATAGCCCTGAAGTCTTTTTCTCTCTGTCCTAGTGCTAGCCCAGACTGTTTCAAACTCTGCCAACACCGCCAAGTGAAAGGGCATTGGGTTTGCTGCTGGGCCGTGTTTGTGATCTCACAGTAACCCAGCTCTGACCACCTTACAGCCTGGGGCAGCAGCTGAATCTCAGCTGCTTGGTGTTTCATGGTACACACAAAGTGTCACAATGATTCGAGACGTTGATGACAAATTTCTACACATTACGGGAGTTTGCGATGGAACTTCAGGCATGACTAGATGCTAAAGTTCAAATGGCTTTTAAGCAATGGCTGTTGATCAAACCTCTCAATGCTGGCTGGACTAACATTTATTGTCCATTCCTAATTGCCCCTTGGGAAGGTGGGGGTGAGCTGCCTTCTTGAACCGCTGCAGTCCATGTGCTGTAGGTTGACCCACAACGCCATTAGACAGGGAATTCCAGGATTTTCTCCCAAAGACACTGAAGAAATGGCAATATATTTCCACGTTAGGACGGTGAGTGGGGTGGAGGGGAACTTGCAAGGGATAGTGTTCCCATGTATCTGCTGCCCTTGTCCTTCTAGATTGAAGTGGTCGTGGGTTTGGAAGGTGGTGCCTGAGGATCTTTGATGAATTTTTGTAGTGCGTGTTAGGTGTACACTGTGCTCCTGAGTATTGGTGGTGGGGGGGAGTGAATATTTACTGGACTTTTTTCTAGCTTCGGGTGATGTATATGTTCATTCAAGATGGTGACATTCTGAATTGAGCCTTGGTGAACTTCTACAGTGCATAGTACACACTGCTGGATGTTTGTGGATGTGGTGCCAATCGAGCGGCTGCTTTGTCCTGGATGGTGTCGAGCTTCTTGTTGGAGCTGCCCCCATCCAGGGCAAGTGGGGAGTATTCCATCACACTCCTGACTGGTGCCTTGTAGATGGTGGACAGGCTTTGGGGAGTCAGGAGGGGAGTTACTCACTGCAGGATTTCTAGCCTCTGACCTCTTAACATCTCAAGTAGTTCACCACAATCTTCTTAATAACAGTGAATGGTAGGTGACCAACAAAACCTGCTAGCTGCCATGTGTTACCCTGGACACAATCCTTACTGAAGCGTAGTGCCCAGAATTGACACTGCATTCTGGCCTGATGGATGTGAACACCTTAAAAAATCCATTCTGAATCACAGGCACCATATAATTGCACGCTGTTGTTGGGAGGAATGATGGACAACGCAGGGCCTGCATTGTCAAACTGCCTTAACAATCCAGCTCACCCGGAAGCACTAAACTGCCGGATAAGAGGCCGAGAACTGTGGATTGCTGCTCTGGTTTATCATTACAGAATGTACTCCCGGGGGAACTAAAGGGCTACTTTGGAAATCATCTGACCTGCAATCTTCTCCAGGTCATCTCCTCTGCCCTGAAGCTCTTCGACCATGTACGGAAACAGACTTGCTACCACAGCCACATTTGCTTGCCTCCATAAACTCTTTGCTACCTTCCCCCACCTACCTCTCTGACCTATCACCTCCATCCCCACCCCCACACCTATTGTACTTTTTGCTACCTTCTCCAGCACAAGCCACAAAAGCCAGGTTTCCTGGGATTGCACTGAGCATTTGACTATTCATGGAGGAAAGGGGAGCTGTGTGTGTGCCTGAGTACTGAAAGGGGAGGGCTGATTTCATGTCAGGTGTCCTACACTGATTCCCTACTTAAACTGAAACAGCGAGCAGATTGAGAGGAGATAATGAGATTGTATGATGACCTAAGTTTGTGTTGTAGCTGTAACAGTGTAGCAGCTCTATCAGGATCAGTAGTCCCATTTGGTTTTCTGTAGTTGACACTTTACAAAGCTCGAGTCAACCATGTCCCAGTAAAGCAGGAAAACAGTCAGCTTGATTTCTATAGCACCTTGCATGGATTCAGGACATCCCAAAATCTTTTATGGTCAATGAAGTACATTTCTTTAAAGAGTATGCTCCATTAGGAAATGCAGCAGATAGTTTACAAACAGTAAGTTCTCATGAATGAGGATGAGACAGTTGAGCAGACCACCTGTTTCAGTGCCATTGTTTACGGGGTTAGCACTGGTCAGGATCATGAGGACAAGTCCCCTGGGCCTTCATGTAATCATAGTGGTGATATCTTGTACATTCACCCAAGAAAGTACCATTTACAATGTACTGGCAGTGACCTTCTCTTGCAAAGAACAGTCATTGATCTGCTAAAACAGGAATCAGAGGAGACCGCTTGAGGTAGCACGGTGTCTCAGTGGTTAGCCCTGCTGCCTCACAGCTCCAGGGACCCAGGTTCAATTCCACCTGTCTGTGTGGAGTTTGCACATTCTCCTCGTGTCTGCATGGATTTCCTCCCACAGTCCAAAGACATGCAGATTAGGTGGGTTAGCCATAGGAAATGCAGGGTTACAGGGTTGGTTAACAGGGTGGGTCTAGGTAGCATGCTCTGCAGAGGGTCAGTGTGGATTCGATGGGCCGAATGACCTGCTTCCACACTGTAGGGATAATATAATTCATTCATTGCCTTGAGTCTCTTCCTCCGTTCAATCAGATCATGACTGATTGCTTCCTTAACTCACCATTATAATCCCTAATATTCGCGCTCAATGCCAATCGATAACAGATTTGTACTAACACTGTGTGTAAACAGAATGGCCTCAATCTAATTTCAAGGTTGTGTCTCTTTGTTGTGGACTCCCCTTCACCAAAGATGGAGACCTCAGTAAATTCCTCTATCATTTTAAGGAATGCTTTGCTGCTGGAGACTGAGGCAAATAAAATTGTATATTTTAAAGGAAGTGCAGAAAACGATGTGAACCAGCAACAGCTCAAGGGCTCAAAGACTGTGCACATTACAATGTGCAGCATAGCAGGCTGCATCAGCCAAAGGGCCAGGACAATGGCGATGGGCTAAATGGCACCCCTCTGTGCTTTTAAAGAGTCTTTGGTTCAACAGCTTATTAAAGAGAGACAGGAATGAGCTAGGAAGACAGAACAAAATTAATTAATAACCTATTAGATTAATACCTTCACAATTACAAATTGCAAACCAAATGTACACAATGTCTGGTACTGAAATCAGAAGATAAATCATAACCATCAGGGCCTACCCACATTTGGGATGTGCGTGTCAGTGTCAAAGGTCATGGAATGATGGTGGTGGAGGGGAGGGTGGCTTGGCCCTTTGAGCGAAATACCACACCCACCAGGGTCTCACAACTGAATGGTTGAGACATGTTCTGAGTCAGTCCCTTTAAATGGAGCAGCAAAATAAATTATTAATATTGCTCTTCAGCTTCCCCTTTTGATCTAGCCCACAAGATGAATCAATAGCACACAGTATGTTCCAGAGGATCACTGCCGTTAATCTGAGCATGCCCCAGCTCAGGGCAGGTGGAACGGACTGAGCTTGCTGCTACTTCTATTCACAATGCAGCCACAAAAAACACCAGCTGGAATCCACAGCTGATCGCTGGCCATCTGAACAGTGTCCGACCAAAGGAAGGAGCAGCTTGCAGAGAAAATACAGAATGCATCTTCAGCCTCTCCAGCCTACTGCGCCAGTTAGTACAAACATAACTGATCAGACTGTGGCTTTAACAATGCATACCCGCCTACTCCCACAACTCTGGACTCTCCTGTAGATCTAAACAGTTTATCTCCACCTTGAATGTATGATCCAGTATCTGAGGTAGGGCATTCTAAAGATCAATGAGCCTCTAAGAAGAATGTGCTCTTCATTTCCACTTTAACTGGGAGAGGCTTATTTGTTAACATCCTCTCAGTATCCATCCAGTCACACCTCCTCAAAATCCTTTATCTTTTAATAAGGTAATCTCACTCTCTTCTAAAGACCCAAAGTGCTCAGTCTTTCCTCAATCCACCATCCCAGGTTCTCGGGGGTGATCAGTACAAGCAGATATACGACTGAGCAGCAGGAGCAAGCTATACAGCTGCTGGAGTCTGCACTGCTAGTCTAAACGATCATGACTGATCGGATTACTCCACATGGTCCCAATAGTCTTTCAGCCTTTGTTTATCAATAATCTCTCTGCCTCTGTAGTAAAAATATTCAAAGATTCTGCTTCCCACGCTTTTAAGATGTGCTCCAAAGACACATGACTCCCTGTGAGGTAACAAAGTTCTCATCTCTACTTTAAATCAACAATTCTTTATTTCAGACATTGACCCCTTGTTCTAGATTCACCCCCAAAGAGGAAGCCACCTTGTTACTATCTCTCAGAACCTTTTCTGTTTAAATCCAGTAAAATATTACTCTTGCAACTCTGGGTGAGTAATATTCATGCCACACAAATGCCAGGTAATGACTGTGTCCAATGGGAGAGAATCACTGTCCCTTGACATTCAATGGTGTTTCCATGACAATCTCCCACAATCAACATCCTGGGGATTATCATTCACCAGAACTATATGGATCAGCCATATAAACACAGTGGCTACAAGAGCAAGTCAGAGGCTAGGAATTCTGCAGTGAGTAACTCTCCTCCTGACTCCCCAAAGCCTGTCGTCAGGAGAAAGTGAGGACTGCAGATGCTGGGGATCAGAGCTTAAAAACGTGTTGCTGAAAAAGCGCAGCAGGTCAGGCAGCATCAGGGCTTATGCCCGAAACGTCGATTCTCCTTCTGCTTTGATGCTGCCTGACCTGCTGCGCTTTTCCAGCAACACATTTTTAAGCTGTGATCCCCAAAGCCTGTCCACCAGTTACAAGGCACAACTCAGGAGTGTGATGAAATACTCCTCACTTGCCTTCACGAGTGCAGCTCCAACACTTGAGACAATCCATACCATCAGGAACAAATCAACCCCAGTTTAATAGGCACCTCATCTACTAATTTCAACATTCATTCAATTCACTGCTGATGTAGAGGTAGCAGTATGTCCCACCTACAAGCTGCATTACAGTAAGGCACCAAGGCTCCTCAGAAAGCACCTTTTGAAACTGTGAACCCTACCACCTGGAAGGATATAAGCGACACATGCATAGGAACACCACTATCTCTCCAAGCCTCACATCATCCTGACCTGGAAGTACGTATTCCACTGGGTGAAAATTGTAGAATTCCCTCCCAAATAGCACGATGGCTGTTGCTACACCCCAGGGACTGCAGTGATTCAAAAAAGCCGATCACCATCATCTCATCCATAGCTATTAAGGACGGGCAATAAATGCAGCAATACCCATATTCCATGAACTAATAAAAACAAAGATATAAACCTGGCCTTGACTAACCTTTCCTTATAGAGCATGCCACCCATTCCAGGTGTTCATCTATTAAAATCCCTTGTATACTTTTACATCCTTGTTTTAAATAAGGTGATTAAATCAGTGCAAAGTACTCTGGATGTGACCTCCCCAGCGCACTGTATGACTGAAGCCTAACCTTCCCACTTTTGTACCCAGTTCCCCTTTGCAATAAACAATATCGGTCTATTAAGGTTCCAACTCACTTGCTGTACCTGTGTACTAACCATTCACAATTCATGCACCCGAACACCCAGAATTCTCTGTACCTGCCCTCCAATTAGATAATATACTTCCAAAATGAGCAATTTCACATTTTCTCTCATACTTCATTTGCCAGAATTTGACCCAATCTTTCAACATGTCTCAGCTTCCTTAAATTTTCTTCAAACTTACTTTCTTATCTTTGTGTCATTAACACATTTAGCACGTATGCTTTGGTCGCTTCATGCACATAAAAAGTCGCGGCCTCAGCAATGATCCCCTGTGGCAGGCCAGTCATTGCATCGTGCCAATGAGAAAGTGACCTATTTAGGCCCACACTCTGTCTGGCTAACAGGAAACATGCACTACTTTGTTCAACCCTGCACCATTAGAATTATTTTAATAGAATCTAAATTGGATCCTTCTAGGTTTGCTAACCACACAAAACTGGGTGGGATTGTGAGTTGAGAGGAGGGTGCAAGGAGGTCGCGAGTTGATTTGGACAAGTTGGATGAGTAGTCAAACATGCAGCAGATACACTACAACACAGCAGCAAGTGTTCAAATGTGGAAAACAGAAAGGAAGAGTATGATTTAATATATTGGAAAATATGGATGTACAAATTAATCTGGGTGTCCTTGGAAACCAGTCAATGAACGTAGACAGGCAGGTGCAGCAAGCAGTTTAGAAGGCCAATAGAATATTGGCTTTCATTGCAAGAGGATTTAAGTTCAGAACTAGGGACATCTTACTGCTGTTATACCTTGGTGAGATAACACCTGAAGTAATGTGTGCATTTTTCGTTTCCCTATCTCAGAAAAGATATCCTTGCCATAGAGGGAGTGCAGTGGAGGCTCCTGGGCTGACTCCAGGGATGGTAGGACTGTCCCATAAGGAGATATTGGTTCAACTGGGCCTGTGTTCACTAGAGTTTAGAAGGGAGGGGATCTGTTTGAAACATAAAATTTAACAGGGTTGGACAGACTAGATGCAGAGGGAATGTTTTCACTACTTGGTGAGTCTAGAACCAGGGGACTCCGAAAATAGGGTACACATTTAGATCTGAGATAAGGAAACATTTCTTCATTCAAAGAGAGTAACCCTATGGAATTTTCTGCCACAGAAGGTTGTGGAGACCGAGTCACTAAATATATTCAAGTCAGGTACATGTTTATATTTCATAGGCACCAAGGGGTATGTGGAGAAATGGGAATATGGCATTGAGATACATGATCAGCCATCATCATTCAGAATAGCTGAACTAGCTCTAAAGAGCTGAATGGCCTATTCCTGCCTCGTGTTTCCACGTTATCAAATATCCTCTTGAAATCCAAGGGCAGTACAACCACTGGTTCCCCTATTCCCACAGCACATTATTTCCTCAGAATTCCAATTAACTAAATCAGTGTAACTCCGTTTTCACAAACCCATATTCAATTAGCTGAGCTCTTTGAACTTTCTAAATGCCCTGCTATAATGGCTTTAATAATTGTTTTGAAGATTTTCCCTATGACAGATATTTAACTAAACCATCTGTGGTTACCTGCTTCCTGGTATCCCTCCCTGTAAGGTTCTACATTCGCTATTTGCCAATCTTCTCCAAGTAGGGAGAATTTTGAAAATTGAAATCATGCATCAACTATATCACTAGCCATTTCTTTCACAACTCTATTACAAGGTCCATCGGGCCTCAGAACTTGTCACCTCACAGTTCCAATAATTTGTTCAATACCACTTCCCTGGTTACTGTAGTCTTCTTAGGCTCCTCCCTCTATTTTCCTGATTTATAACTATTTCTGGAAAGTTCATTGTATTCTCTAGAGTGAGGACTCTACAAAAACCTGTTTGATTCATCTGTCATCTCCTAAATTTCCATTATTAATTTCTCAGTCTCACTTTGTTAACTTAACTTTTTAAAATCTGTATACAAACTCCTACTACACATTTCTTTATATTTTGAGCTAATTTTTTACAGTGACTAAAAGATTAATGAGGGAGCAATTATAATCTTTGCTCCTTTTATTTTTATCTTCTGTCAAATCTTCTGACCTGCCCCTACTCACCTTTTCACAATTACATTTAAAAAAAAAGATTTAATACAACCTTTAACACTTTCAGTTAACTACAGATGGTGGAGTTACAATTTAGAATTTTCTCTCTGGTTATACCTGTTGTGTATTCAGAAACATTTAATGTTTGCTACTGTGTCTCTTTGACACATCTCTGGAACTCACTTTCATGTCTGTTTTCTCTGCTTTCATGTCCTCATAACTGCTTCGACTTAAGCTTAAGTCTTTGTCCTACTCCCCTCTCCTTCAAAGTGAATCCAAAATTTAATCATGTTCTGATTATTGCTACTCAGGATCACCTTCACTATCAGATTATTAATGAATCTTAGCTCATCAAGTCTATGAAGTATCAATATCCAGCTGGAAGGCTTGATCAGTTACAGAATAGGTCCTTCTAAGAAACTATCCCAAAGATATTCTGGAAACTCCTTGTCCAGGTTACTTTTGCCCATCCAACTTTTCCAAACAATAAGTAGATTAAATCCCCCATAACTATAGCCAGGCTCTCTGACAGGCTAATTATTTATTTCTTTAGACTTCGTTCTACAGTGGGATAAGGGTTAGGAACCAGTACACCACTCCCAAAAGTGACATCTTGCCTTTATCATTTCTCATCTTTGCCAAAAATATTCTGGTTTGAACTTACAGCAGCTCTATTGTGCTAATACCAGGACTAATTAACTAAGCCATCCTCCATAATTAGGAAGGCCAGAAAGCCAGGAGAAAGTCCTGTAGCCATTAATATTCAGCTCCCAATCTATGGCATCCTGTCACCATTTCTGGGTAATTGCTCAATCCACGAGCACCACATGAATGTTATGTTTCACAGCTCACTTGCTTTTCCAGAGGTGAATTCCCAAAATAAACTGCTCGGCTTCCTCCTCCAAACATCTCAGTAATTTGCATCATTTCTCTCCCAAGTTGCTCCCATCCACAAATGCACTGAAATATTTCACTGTAACCCAACTCATGTCTAAAACAGCATGATGTTTCTTTTGCCTAGTTTCAACTCAAGATAGTACACCGAGCCTCATTGTGATACAATTAAGACATATTGCATCGCGAGTTTTGAGACTTGTAGTTCAGGCTGAGATTCTGGATGTAGGTTTGCTCGCTAAGCTGGAAGGTTCATTTTCAGATGTTTCGTCACCAAACTAGGTAACATCTTCAGTGAGCTTCCGGACGCAGCACCACTGATGTTTCCTGCTTTCTATTTATATGTTTGAGTTTCTTTGGGTTGATGGTGTCATTTCCTGTGGTGATGTCATTCCCTGTGGTGATGTCATTCCCTGTTCTTTTTCTCAGGGAGTGGTAAATAGGGTCTAAGTCAACGTGTTTGTTGATAGAGTTCCGGTTGGAATGCCATGCTTCTAGGAATTCTCGTGCTTGTTTCTGTTTGGCTTGTCCTAGGATGGATGTGTTGTCCCAGTTGAAGTGGTGTCCTTCCTTATCTGTGTGTAAGTTTGTCGTTTACAAAATACCGTGCAAGAACTGCAACAAATACTACATTGGACTAACAGGTAGAAAACTAGCCACCAGGATACATGAACATCAACTAGCCACAAAACGACATGACCCTCTCTCACTAGTATCCTTACATACAGATAAGGAAAGTCACCACTTCGACTGGACAACACATCCATCCTAGGACAAGCCAAACAGAGACATGCCCGAGAATTCCTAGAAGCATGGCATTCCAACCAGAACTCTATCAACAAACACATTGACTTGGACAACATTTACCACCCCCTGAGAAAAAGAACAGGAAATGACATCACCACAGGAAATAACACCACCAACCCAAAGAAACTCAAACATATAAATAGAAAGCAGGAAACATCAGCAGTCCTTCGTCCGGAAGCTCATTGAAGATGCTACCTAGTATGGTGATGAAACGTCTGAAAATGAACCTTACAGCTCAGCGAGCAAATCTACATCTACATATTGCATCCTCCGACAGTGCGGCACTCCCTCAGCACTGACCCTCTGACAATGTGGCACTCCCTCAGCACTGACCCTCTGATAATGCGGCATTCCCTCAGCACTGATTAATATCTGGAATTTATTGCTAAGGCAGATGAACAGGTTATCATTTGAACTGATGTTAGGATCCTTGAGGCAAAAAGACCTGGGAATCAGTTGAAGAAGTGATAGGGTGCACCAAGTCGATATGGATCGAGAACATTCTCAATGGACCAATTGCATGGTTCAACTCTCTCCTTAATCACAATTGGTTTCAGAGTTTTTCTGGGGTTGCTGCCTCATTGAGTGTGATATGAGTGAGGTGAATGAGTGGCAAATGCAACCTAATGTGGATAAATATGAAGTTATCCACTTTGAGAGCAAATACAGGTAGTCAAGACTATTACCCCATTGCCGATAGATCCCCTTCAAATATGTCCAGGAGATAGCCTAGAACCTAACTTTTATCTGATTTAAAGGCAAGTGTAAGAAGCTGTGTTCCAGCTGTAATTCAATTGGTCATGCTACTTGGCTTTAAGCAAAGCACACTTTATTCTTACACCCAGTTAAAATACAAACAAAAAGAATTGGTGTAACTTTGACACTATTGGAAAACTTCACAGAATAATAGATTATTTAACTACTAAACATCAACTGTGCTGATACAGTAACATCCCATAAGTACATCCTTGACAAAGAGAAATTCAATAAAATAGTTTGTCTTATGTGATGCTTCCCCCGTCCCAGAGTAAAGAACACCAAGAGGAAATCCTGGCCAGGACACAACTCCAGCTTTTTGCTGTGGCTGAAAGAGATGTAGCAGCTTCCACAACCAACTTCAAACCCCAACTACTGAAAGCTAAACTGAAACCCTGGTTCTGTGGGATCCTTACTCCACCCAGTCATGCTGCTTCTGTTGTTCTAACTTCAAAAAATAAAACCGTCAATATGGAAGAATTTTTTTTTTTTTAAAAACCTTAGGCCTTACTCGAACAGTTCTCAAAAATATATATACACTACATTGACTCTAAGCATTCAAATGTTCACTACCACAGTTCATTATAATCCATTTCATCTACCAAACATCTTGATCTTCCTTGTTCAAAGTTGTGACAACGCGATTGCAATTACATTCTCTCATCCTGCCACGTGTATAATTTTCAATTTAAATGGTTGTAACAATAAATGCCATCTAAACAGTCTGGTATTCTTATCTTTAAACTTCTCCAAAACCTTTAAGGGGTTATGATCAGTATTTACAATTGTCTCAGGCACATTACTAGCAACATAAATGTTTAAACGTTGCATTGTCAATACCAAACTCAAAGTCTCTTTCTCAATTGTGGAATATTTCTGTTGATGAATATTCAACGTTCTGGAAAAATACCCAGTAGATCTTTCTACCTTCTTGTCAGCTTCTTGCAAGAATATAGCGCCAACACCCACACCCGTGCAGAGATAGCCACTTTGAAATGCTTTGGGTAATTAGGTGTGGCTAACACTGGGGCAGTGGTTAAACAGCTTTCAGGCTGTCAAATGCCTTCTGACAGTCTGCAGTCCACTGAAACTCACTTTGATTATATTGTCTTTGAACATGCTTTCAATTGATTTTTGAACCTGTGCCAATTTTAGAGGGTTAACTCTAAGGATGTTGCTTAACAGGATCAGCATTTCCTGTATCTGCATCATGTGCAATAATGTTATTACTTCCCAGCTTATTTGCACATATCTCTCCACATGATTGGAATAACCTTCTCATGTCTTTTCAATTTTCCTTAAAGGGTACGTCAATAATTCAGCTCAATTTGAGAGTTTTCTTAGTTTGTTAAACAGGGTTGAGAGTATCAAGTTCCTCATCAGGGTTGAGAGTGACAACTACCAACAATCTGTCCTCGACTTTCTGCGTAAATACAACAGTCAAGGAAGCACAACAACGCTGCTTCTTCCTCAAGTGGCTTAGGAAATACGGCATGTCCATAAGGACCCTCATCAACATTTACAGATACTCTACAGAAAGCATTCTATCCGGATACATAATGCCTTGGTATGGCAACTGCTCTGCCCCAGGACCAGAAACTGCAGAGAGTTGTGGGCATAGCCCAGACGATCACAGATGCCAACCTTCCATCCATTGACTCTGTCTATGCTTCTTGTTGCCATGGAAAGGCAGCCACCATCATCAAAGACCTTTCCCACCCCGTAATGCTCTCTTCCATTTGGCAGAAGATGAAGATATTTGAGAAGATTTGTAGCTCAAGTTGTCAATGAGCTTGCTGTCTTGCTCACTGAGCTGTTAAGTTCGTTTGCAGACGTTTCATCACCGTACTAGGTAAGATCATCAGTGTACCTCTGGTGAAGTGTTGGTGTTCTGTCCCACTTGCATTTGTGTGTGAGATCTGCTAGGTTTGCTGTCATTTCCGGTTTGGTTGCTGGTTCTCTCAGTAGTTGGTATATGAGATCTAAATCCATAAGCTTGTTAATGGAGTTCCGGGTTGAGTGCCAGGCTTCCAGGACTCCCCGTGCATGTCTGTGTTTGGCTTGTCCTAGGATGGATACGTTGTCTCAGTCGAATTGGTATCCTTCACTGTCCATGTGTATGGACACAAGTGAAGATACAGAAGCTTAATCACATGCACCAACAGATTCAAGAACAGCTTCTTCCCCGCTGTTATTAGACTGCATAACGGACCTCTCTAATTTCAAATCTAATGTTGATCTTGCTTCATGCACCTCCTGTGCAACTATAACCCTGTGTGTCTCACTCTGTCTTAGATCTGTATGTCCTCGTTTGCCCTGATCTGCCTGTATTGCTTGCCAAACAAATCTTTCCACTATACTTAGATACACATGACAACAATAAATCAAATCACAAATTGCTGGAAAAACTCAGCACATCTGGCACTAGCTGTGGAGAGATATCAGAGTTGAGTGACCCTTCCTCAGAAACTTGGCTTTTTAATTTGAGGAATATCAAATTCGAATTTATCGGAACTTGGTTCTTCCATCTGTGTTGTAACCAGTAACACGTTCTCCTCTTGCTTTCCTTCCCTATCAAAATACTATTTGAGCATATTTGCATGATACACTCAGATTTCTTTCTATCTGGAATTCTTATCAAGTAATTCACCTCACTCAATTTTCTTTCTATTCCTGATGAAGGGCTTTTGCCCGAAACGTCGATTTTCCTGCTCCTCAAATGCTGCCTGACCTGCTGTGCTTTTCTAGCACCGCTCTAATCCAGATTCTGGTTTCCAGCATCTGCAGTCATTGCTTTTACCTAAGGCCCACTAAACCTTGCCTTTAAAAGATCAGCTACCACTGCAGTAACACTAACACTTTATCTCCTCCAGTGAAACTACGAATTTTATTTCTTGTTGCCTCCTATTTCTTCATATGCTGTGCTATTTTCAAATGCTGTCTAGCCAACTCACCCGCTCTATTTAACCATTCCCTAAAATTTGACGCAGTCCAAACATGTGATCTCTGACCTCTGACTTACCAAGTTTTCCTTAATTAATTTCAGTGGTCCACTTATTTCATTTCTATAATGCACCAATAATATAACTTGATGAACTTCTGCCCATTTTTCGCTTGCCTGAATTTGTAATAGTTTCAATCTCTTCATCAAGACTTCATTTTTACAATAGTAACATCATGGGATACACTCAAATTCTTCCTCTGTGAATGGTTTTTGCTACAAGTGCTTTTATTTTTTCAACTTTTTGTTGTAATTCAACTAACCTCTCTTACTAAAAATATCCACTTTGTCCTCCACCTTCTTGTTTTTTTTCCTCTCAAGCATTTGACCAACATTGTTTCTCATAATTTTGAACTTAGCTTCCTTATCTTTATTTTTAAATTTCTCCTCCTGTTTCAACTGGGTGGCTTTATCACCTTGTTAGCACAGAGTCAGAAAAAAGCCCAGGATATATTTCCTGTAACATCTCATTTCCCGATTTCCACTTGCATCATTCTCACCTGTGATCCAGCTAGCTCATTCCCGAGAATATACTGCATCTCTGGAACAAAGAATTTCTCAATTACTCCCATCACCACTTCACCATTTTTCACTGGACTCTCCAATCTCACCTGATACAATGGAACACTATTCTTCTCACTATGGATTTCACATATTCCCACCTTTTCTGGCAATACACCTTCCCAAATACATACCTGCACATCTCTCACCTTGCTCCTGTATCCTATAATTTTAATTTCCTTACCTCCTACTCCTGGTACACAGGTAAACCTTACCCAGAAAGGTAAATTCCTTCAAGAAATCTGGTACTTATTAACCAAGCCCTGACTAGTCTGTACATTCTGCTGCAGTTATTTAGCTTCCTTTACTACTTCAATAAACCCCACTGGCTTATCCTGTTTTCCTATATCTGTCTTCCCTGTGCTTTTTCTAACCCACCGACACTGTGACTTCATGTGTCCTACTTTATTGCAGTGAAAACACCCGAGCTTTTTTACTTCTCTTTCCCCCTCACAGGTCTCCTTTCTACCCTGTGGTAAACTATCTTCAATGAGATCTCCTTTTCCCTTACCAACTGGGGATTTCTCTTCTCCCCTGTTTCTATCCCTCACAGATTGAAATTAATGTTGGAAACCAAACTTTGATTTATGAACCAACTCAATCACCAGCTATTCCCACTGCTAGTCTTGCCAGTTTAACTCCAAGCTCTTCCATGAGTTCTCACGATTTCAGGAAGTGAATTTTTGAATTCCTCCAAAATAACAGTCTAACAGCGTCATAAGACTGATCAACTTTCAATGCCCTTATGCATCTATCAAAGTTACTTCGTTTGATGCTTTCAAACTTCCCCTATGTTTGACCAGGTTCCCTCCTTAGATTCTGAAAATGTTGTCTTGAGCTTCTCGCACTAGTTCATATCCGTTTAAGATGGCATTTTTCACCTCATTTCACCCTCTGGTACCTTCGCTGATAGTGATGCAAATACCTCAAGTACCTACCAATTTGTAAACAATCAACATTACCCACACGGTCAACATGCCCTCATCACTATTCCTACTTACTACCTCTGTCAGCTTTCCTCTCTCAGTTGCAAGAATTATGTTTTCTATAACGGGGTCATAGACTAAGGATAAGGAGTAAACCATGAAGGACTGAGAGGAGGAGAAATGTTTTCACCCAGAGAGTGATGAACATGAGGCATTCTCTGCCACAAAAAAACAGTCAAAGTCAAAACCTTGTATGATTTTGAGGAGGAGTTGGATCTAGCACTTAGAGTTAAAGTAATCAAAAGGTAAGGAGAAAATGGGAAAAGGCCATTGAGTTGTATGATCACATGGAATGGCAGTGCAGGCTGGAAAGGCCGAATAGCCCATTCCCGCTCCTATTTTCCATGTTTCTATATTAAAGGATATGTGGGAAGCTTTCAGTTTGGACTTGGCCCTCCAGCCAGACCACGGGGGTTAAAACTTGACCAACATCTCAGCATGGATCACCAGTCTTGCCAAAAAGATAGCAGCCTGATACAGAACAGGAATAGAGTAATCTTAGAGATAAGCACTTGCTATTTATAACACCCGTACAGATTATGAACAGCCTTGATCCAACCTCGGCATTTTAATAGCAATGTGAGAACTGCAATTGAGGTGATTGTACTAGCTTCCTTAGAGACACGAGGTCTGAATCTGGAGATGTGCATAAACAGCTGCCACAATTTTGAACAGTTTCCTCCACTTCAACAGTTCAATGGCTTCAATACTGACACTCAGTGCTGACCCTCCGACAGTGCGGCACTCCCCCAGCACTGACCCTCCGACAGTGCGGCACTCCCCCAGCACTGACCCTCCGACAGTGCGATGCTCCCTCACTGCGGCACTCCCCCAGCACTGACCCTCTGACAGGGCGGCACTACCCCAGTACTGACCCTTCAACAGTGTGGCGCTCCCCCAGCACTGACCCTCTGACAATGTGGTGCTCCCTCAGTGTTGGCCCTCTAACAGCATGGCATTCCCTCAGCGCTGACTCCCCGACAACGCAACGCTGTCTTGGCGCTGACCTGTCATAGTTCAGTACTCCCTAGTACATTTTTAAGTTTGTCATCTTTAAAATTCTATTTCACTATTCCAGTTTGGAGGGGTCTGCCCTTTGGGAGATACAGGTGAAACAATAATATGATGCTACATTTCACGAGCAAAAATGTAAATGTAGGTCCACTTCCCTTCAGAAGGTATTTTTCCTGCTGATAACAGGCAGATTCTGGGTTTATAGTGGGGTTGAGAGAGAGAGATATGTTATGTAGAAGTCACACACTGAGACAGTGCAACTTGGAAGCCACCTGATGTATTTCAAATCTGCAACATAAATGCCAAGCCAGAGAGAAGCCCAGAACGGAGGATAATCCCCCACCTCTCTTTCTATTCTGAGAGTCAGAGATATAATCAGTTTATGTCAATGTGTCTGCTCGTTGCTTTGATACTCAGGAGCATCATCCTGCCGCTGCTCTTCTTATTTGCAGCAGTTACTCATTATCATTTTATTGGACCCGAGTTCACACTAATTCTAAATTACGTAGATTTGGATTTGGTCTTTTCAGGAGAGAAGAGTCATTCTGAAAACAGGAACATGGGAAGATTTGCTATGACCTTATTGCACAGCACTACTCTACTCCAGAATCTGGTTTCCAGCATCTGCAGTCATTGTTTTTACCAAAGGAACTTGAACAAGCGTAGGCCATTCAGCCCCTCAAGCTTCACCCAACATTCACAGCTGATTATCCATCTCAACACCATTTTCCCATAATCCTCAATGTTATTAGTAACTAGAAATCTATCAGTTTCTGGCTTGAACAAACTTAATGACTGAGCTCTCATCACTCTCTGGAATAGAGATTTCCAAACATTCATCACCTTGAGTGAAGACATTCCTCCACATCTCAGTCCTCAATGGCTTGCCTTTTATTCTGAGACTGTGTCCCCTGGTTCTGGGGTGTCCCAGGTAGAGGTAATACCCTTCCTACATCCACCCTGTATATCCTTTAAGAACCTTTTAAGTTTTTATGAGATCCCATCTCTATCTTTTAGATTCCAGAGAATACAAGCCTAGTTTTCTCAATCTTTGCTCAAAGGACAGCCCCAGCAATCCAGGGGTCAGGCTGGTTAACTCTGCTGCATTCCTTCTACAGCAAGTATATTTGTGCTTAGGCACATGACCAGAACTGCTCACAGTACTCCAGGTGGAGTCTCAAGTATTCTGTACAAATGGAGCAAGACCGCTTTCTTCCTACACTCAAATCTTCTTGTGCTGAAGACAAAATGCTATCTGCTCCCTAAACTGTCTGCTGCATCTGTATGCTTGCTTTCAATAATTGATAAACATGTATATTTTCTCAACCTATTTAGAACTGTTATTACACACCTCTGGACTCCTGGTTCAATGGTGGAGCCATTTCTACAGTCTCACAAGAACGCTCGAATGAACATGGACACCTAAGGCCGTTTGCACATCAACACTTTCCAATCTGCAAACATTGAAGAAATATTCTGCACCTTTGTTCTGAGTACACCTATCCACATTCTATCCCACGTGCCAGGTTCTAACACACTCAGTCCAGCCTGTCTAAATCCCTGTAACCCCTTCACAGCTTTCATTCTCACCAAGTTTTCGGTTATTTGTAAATTTGGAAATAATACAATTGGTCCCACCTCCAAATAATTAAGATCATAAAACTTAGGAGAAGAAATAAGTCATTCAGTCCATTGAATCTGCTCTGCCTCTCCATTAATGGGGAGAGAATGGCCTAGTAGCATTATCACTAGACTGAAGACCCAGGTCTTGACCACACATGACTCCAAACCAACAGCAATGGGGTGGACTCTGAACTGCCCGCTGGGCAATTCAGGACGTGTAATAAATGCTGGTTTAGCATGATTGAATAAAAACATTCACAGATCACGGCTCATCTGATAATCTTCAAATCCACTCTGCTGCTCTTGCCTCAAAACCTTGATTCCCTTACTCATTAGAAGGGTCTATCTCAGTCTTGAACATACTCAATGACCCAGCCTCAACAGCCCTTTGCAGTAAAGGATTCCACAGATTCACTCCCCTCAAAGAAGAAAATTCTTCATTTGTGTTTAAATGTGCAACCCTTTATTCTGAGGTTCCAGCCCTTGACTCTGTTACAAGGGGAAGGTAACTCTCAGCATCGGTGCTGAAAAGCCCCTCCAAGAATCTTGTATGTTTCAATAAGGCCACCTCTCATTCTTCAATATTTCAATGAGTACAGACCCAACATATTCGATCTCGCCTCAAAAGACAGCCCTTCAACACCAGTATGTTTTTCCATAGGTAGGTAGACCAAAATTGTTCATAAATAGGGCCTTGCATATTTTTATTCATATCCTCCATTCCCTTTGAAATAAAAAATCCATTCGCCTTCCCTATTATCCATTGAATTTAGATGCTAGCTTTTTATGATCTATGTATAAAACCTCCCAAATCCACCTGTTCTGTTGCTTTCTACATTCAGGGGTAACACAGTGGCTCAGTGGTTCTCACTGCTGTCTCTCAGTGCCAGAGATCTGGGCTCAATTCCAGCCTCGGGTGACTGTCTGTGTGGAGTTTGCATATTATCCCCGTGTCTGTGGGTTTTTTTTACCATGTGCATGTGTCCTCCCACAGACCAAAGATGTGCGGGTTAGGTGGATTCACCACGCTAAATACAGAGAGAGGGTCGTGTGCTGGGTCTGTGTAGATCCTCTTCAGAAGTCAATGCTGCTTTTTGTTTCAGATTTTCAGCATCCGCAGTTCTTTTTGAAAATGAAGCACTGAAATCCCAGAATTAATTCTTGGGACATGCCACCATAGACCATAGGGACAGCAACAGAGCAGATTCTACAAAGTTAAAGGTCAATCCCATTGGACAAGGTCAGAAGTCACATGACACCTGGTTAAGATCCTTCATTTGATGAAGGAGCAGAGCTCCAAAAGCTTGTGATTTCAAATAAACCTGTTGAATATAACCTGCTATCATGTGACTTCTAACGTTGTCCACCCCAATCCATCACCAGCAACTCCATATCATGAATCTCATTGGAGGCATATCTAACCTTAGACCAGATAAAGATGGCCTGTTTCCCTTCCTAAAAAGGAGTTATGAACCATAGGGTTTTTGCAACAGACCAAAAGTTTCGTTTCATTTTTACTGGCTTCACATTTCCAATTAAAACCAAAACTCAAAGTGCCACATTGGGATAGAATTTACATTCCGTGGATTATTGTTCCAATAACATCACCACTGTGACACTGGATCTTCAAACATGGACAACACCAGGCTGTTGCCCAATATGGCCACATATCCGGTCTTACAACATGCAGGAAGTTCCTGTCCTTACAGCTGTTGAAACACAGTTTAAAAAAAATTGCGGTGGGCAAGATCAGGACAAGGAGAAACTACGGAGTTTCAGAAGAAAGGTCACTGGACCAGAAACATTAACTCTGCTTTCTCTCCACAGATGCTGCCAGACCAGCTGAGCATTATTTAAATTCATCTAGGGACATCGGTATTGCCGACATGATTAGCAATTATTGCCCCCCTCCCCGGTATGCATTGAGAAAGTGATGATTAATGGTTGCCTTCTCAAAGCCCTCCAGATCGCTTCTCCTCTGTGGAACAGTCACATTGGATTTGAAATATGAACTCAGTTTCTCTCTCCACAAATGCTGCCAGACCTGTTGAGTTTCTCCAGCATTCTGTGTTTTCAGATTTCCACTACTTGCTGTGCTCCTGTTGCCCTGTTACCCACCCCATCCTTTGTGAATTGAAACATTATTTTGCTGCTTCTGGGATCTTGTTGTGCCCAAATGGCTTCTGTCTTTGACCACATAGGACACTGCGCTTTTAGACAGCACTTTGCATGCTTGCATGTTGAAGTATTTGGGAAATGAGAAAAAACAGATAGAAATGCAAGTCGACTTTGCCTTTAACCAGCCATCAGTCAGCATGCTTTTAGTATTCTGACAGTGGCTGCAGACTAGTTTGCATTCTGCTCACATTCCAAAACACTGCTCAATCTTCCCAGTTCAACAAGGAAAGGAGGTTTATTTTTGCCACTTCAGTGAGTCGTTCATCAGTATTTGTGTGTTTTTTTTATCCTGATTAAAATGTAGCCCCTTACACAGACAGGGACTCTGTTTAGCTTGATATTACCTTCCATTCACCCTAACGATCCCCCTCCCTATCTCTTTCTCTCCCATTATCGTGCAGTCAGGCATTGAAATTAACAAACATGGCGAAGATAAAGGTTGGCAGACGCCTCTGGAGGGTTCTCTCATTGATCCCAAGCAGCCCCGTCCAACTAAAACTTCCTCCAGAATAAACGCTAATGCTGTACTGTACTGTGTGACCAACACAGGCTTCAACTGTCAGAAGACTCTTTCTGATTTTCTATTTTTAAAAATTTAACCTATTTTCCTAAATCAACCTGTTCAGAGATGTTATTATATACCTCTGGAGCAGGTGGGACTTGCACCCATCCTCCTGGTTCAGGGGTAAGGACACTACCACTGAACCACAACAGGGAAGCCTTTCTCTAATAACTCACATTCAGCGGTGAGGAACGCTGATCTCAGTGTTGAGGAAGAGAGAACGCCAATCAGAGATGTACAGAAACAGACCCTTCGGTCCAACTCGTCCATTCAGACTAGATAGCCTAACCTAATCTAGTCCCATTTGCCAGCACTGGGCTCATAGTTGAAACTTTATTGCTGGAACAGCACAGCAGGTCAGGCAGCATCCAGGGAACAGGAGATTCGACGTTTCGGGCACAGGCCCTTCTTCAGGAATGAGCAGAGTGTTCAGCAGGAGAAGATAAAAGGTAGGGAGGAGGGACTTGGAGGAGGGGCGTACTGGGCTCATACCCCTGTAAACCCTCCTTATTCATATACCTATCCAGAAGCCTTTTAAATGCTGTTAAGTCATCACCCCATGTGGAATAAAAGTAACCTAGCGAACTGCAGTCATTGTGGATAGGATGCCGCTCTGCTTTGATGTCACTCTCCACAACATCATGATCATTTGGGTGAACTGCCAGGGACAACATTGACTTGCTTTCTAGCCAGAAAGAGCCAGCAGGGGGGTCCCGGTTCCTGTCAGCCTAGATTTTGAGAGTCTATTAGGCTCAGTTGCAGGTAAACAATCCATCCAGCTGTGGAGAACATTGAAGTGTTGATAGTTTGGGAGGTGTGGCCAACCGACCCTGGAGAAGTGACAGCTTAGTTTGCCATAAGATCACAGTCAATCCCATTGGAGGCACATTTAACCCTAGACCAGATAGAGATGGTTGGTTTCCTTTCCTTAAAAGGAGTTAGGAACCATTGGGTTTTTGCAACAATCCATCGTTTCGTTTTCATTTTTACTGGCTTTATGTTCCTAATTGCGACCAAAATCTCAAAGTGCCACACACAGAATTGATTCTCAGGAATATTATTCCAGTAACACAGGCACTGTGCCACTGTCCCGACAAACATGGACAACACCAGGCTATTGTTCAACATGGCCACATATCCACTCTGACTACATACAGGAAGTTCCTGTCCTTGTAGCTGTTTAAAACATAGATAGACAACTTGGAAAAAAAAGAAGTCATGGTGGGTAAGTTCAGGATAAAGATAATTATTTAACTAGAGAGTTTGTGTTTTATGAATAGATGCACAGTAAAAGTAAGGAAATTGTACTAAACCTTTATAACACACTGGTAAAGCCTCTGCTGGAGGAGAGTGTTCAATTCCAGTAACCACTCTTTCAGGAGAATGTGAAAGCCATGAAGAGATTTACTTGGATGCTATCAGGGTGAGAGCCATCAGTTAAGTGGAAAGACTTGGAATGCTCTCCCTCCAGCAGCAACTTGATTAAGGGATTTAATAGAAGTGTTCAAACTCATGAAATGTTTTGCTAAAATAAATAAGATAAACTGTTTTCAGTGTCAAGAGGATCAGTAACTAGAGGGCACAGTTTGAAGATCATTGGTAAATGAACCAGTGGGTGGCACAGTGGTTAGCACTGCTGCCTCACAGTGCCAGAGACCCGGGTTCAATTCCCGCCTCAGGCAACTGTCTGTCACGCACATTCTCCCAGTGTCTGCGTGGGTTTGCTCCGGTTTCCTCTCACAGTCCAAAGATGTGCAGGTTAGGTGAATTGGCCAGGCTAAATTGCCCATAGTATTAGGTGAAGAGGTAAATGTAGGGGAATGGGTCTGGGTGGGTTACTCTTCGGAGGGTCGGTGTGGACTTGTTGGGCTGAAGGGCCGGTTTCCACACTGTAAGTAATCTAATCTTAAAAAAAAGAGAAATTTCCATGCAGTAGGTTATGGTAAAATGGCTGCCTTGTAAGCAGATTCATCAGGAGATTTCAAAAGTTAGTTGGATAAGTATTTGAAAAGGAAAAAAATGCAAGTCTGTGTATACTGTTGGGAAATGGGGCAAATACTATAGCTCATTCATAAAGGGATGATGGGCCAAATGGTCATCTTGTGTGCTATACCACTCCATAAGAGCTTCAGACTGGAACAGGACGGGTGTTGTCTATAAAGGTGGGACTGTGTTGTTCTCAATGTTCTACACCATACAAACTGACTATAACTCCATCTTATCACCAGACTGAGGTCCTATCCTACTGTCACTGCTAGTGGAATCACGACATGTAGAGTTTGGCTTGCAATACACCCAACAATGCAGCAGTGAAATGAATACTTGCGAAACATTATCTGGATATTGTCAGAAAGGGGTTTTCTTTTTTGATTTATCCCTTTCACAATTAATTCAATGTTCAGCTCCAAATGGAGGGAGTTAGAAGTGTTGGAGACATGTGCTTACTCCAGACCAATAGGAAAAGAGAAAACTTGCCCTGTGGAAAGGAACTTGACATAGACCAAGAGGAACAAGCAATAGCAGAATGAATTGGTAATCAGCACAGTGAGGGGGCTGATGAATCTCATGAATTCAGGAGAAACCTCTTTATCCAGAAAGTGATGGAAATGTGGTATTCATTGCGATAAGGAGTTAATGAGGGAATTGTGTCAATGCATTTAAGGGAAATCTAAATTAATGAGGAAGAGATGAACAAAATGATGTACTGACTGGTGGGACTAAAATCTGGTGGACGGTGGTTTGTGAGGAGCAGAGACTTCAGTATGGACCAGTTAGGCTGAAAGGCCCAACTGTGCTGTATTCTCTCCTTTATAACATGTAAGAAAATTGTCTCTGAAGTCAGCACAAGTTTGATGCAATTCAGATCATCGAATCTCAGAATCCCTACAGTGTGGAAGCCAGCCATTCGGCCCATCAAGTCCATAACGATCTTTCAGAGACCATCCACTCAGACATACCCCCTTACTCTATCCCTGTAACCCTGCATTTCCCAAGACTAATTCATCAAGCCTGCACATTCCTGGATACTAAACAATTTAGCATGGTCAAGCCATCTAACCTTCACAACCTTGGACATTTCAGAAAATTAACCACTGGCTTCAGTGTTAAACATACTGGCTGCTTAGTATTTCATATATGGTACAGATTGCCTCAACTTCTAAATAACCACTACCACAGAGGCAACAATATTTAAAGCAATTAATCAAGGTAGCTGTTGAATTAACTCTTCGAGTGGTCTCCTGGCGTGTCCATCCGTCCCAACTTCCTGAACAGCAGCTCACTTGAAACTTTTGCTGCTTGCACCCTAACTTACACCAAGTCCTGTTCACACATTACCCTGTATTCAACAACACTGTCTCTTGTAGCACAACAGTAGTATCCCTATCTTAGAGCCAGGAGACCCAAGTTCAAGTTTCATTTGTTTTAGAGATTTCGGTTAGATTCTCTACAGTGTGAAAGCAGGCCCTTCGGCCCAACAAGTCAACACCGCCCCTCCGAAGAGAAACCCACCCAAATCCATTCCCCTACCCTATATTTACTCCTGACTAACACACCTAACACTGTGGGCAATTTAACATGGCCAATTCACCTGACCTGCACATCTTTGGACTGTGGGAGGAAACCAGATCACCTGAAGGAAACCTACTCAGACACGGGGAGAATGTGCAAACTCCACACAGACAAGCGGGAATTGAACCCAGGACCCTGGTGCTGTGAGGCGGCAGTGCTAACCGCTGAGCCACCGTGCCACCCGGAATTGTGGAATAACATTTCTGAATAGGTTGATAGGAGAATAGTTTTTTTAAAAAAAAATCTACAATGCTGTTCCTTTATGACACTCCTTAAAACTCACCTTGAACTTTTAGCTTTTCTTACAGGGGTTTCTAAAATTGAGAGTTTTAATTTCAAGGTATCACCATGTGGAATACTGGAGAAACACCTTTATCAATCGAGGTTACAATGCAGAATCTATTGCAAGGACTAAAAGGAATGGAGATAATCACATTAAGGAAAGGGGAATTAAAGGAGACACTGAATGTTACATGGGGACATCGGAGAATATGCTTGTGGAGCAAAGATACAATAAGATATTCATTCTGTTGTGACTGATGCTGACTGTCACTCTAACCACAAAACTACATTAATCGGCTGAAAGTATTTCCCTAATCATAAGATGCGAAGGAATGTCTGGCATTATTCCTTAGAGGGAATTAGCAGTTCCATCAGGAAAGTTTACAAATCATTGTGTGGAAATGAACAGCTTGCAGTATGACATCACTGAATAAATCTGTTGCTCCTCATATCGTAAGAAACTTGATGTACTCACAACTGAGTCGCAGGCACAGGTAAATAATTTAAAATCATTCACCTGTTTCAAAATATTCATTTCAAACCATGGCTCAAGGATGTGATGTCAGTCAGTGCTAGTCACATTGACATCAAAAGAATACAGTAAAAAAAATTGTGGCAATTCAGAGTAACCCAGTGTTATACAGTGACAGATGTGTCTTCACTATTACTGCATCCAGTGTCAGTGACAGACTTATCTCCCATATACTGTATCCCAGTGTTGTATCAGATCTGTCCCACCAGTACTGTACCTGCTACACATTGACAGACCTGTCCCCACCAGTACTGTCACCCAGTGTTACACAGCGACAGACTTGCCCCCACCAGTACTGTACCCCAAAGTTATACAGGGACAGATCTGTTCCCACTTGGCCTGTCCTCATTGCTAGACAGCTCAAAATATTCCAAGTACAAAGAACATAACTTTGCAGCATGAGTTCTAAAATTTTGTTGATCGTTGTATTCTTTTTCTTTCCAAAGGGATAGAGTTTGGAAGTTTAATTCACTACATTGCAGCAAATCCCAATATTGCAAATTCAGCCCTTCCACAGAAACCTTCTCAGATTGTGTCAATTCTTTCCCGCAATGCGGTCTCAGTTTTACTTGGAGCAGAACCTGAGCATGTCGCCTTATTGACTCACTGTCACCTGAATCAGGTGCTTGTGTCTTTTCAATCTCTCCAAAAAGCAGAGATGGCAAGCACTTATTGAACTGTCTTGATATACTGTGCTCAGTCTCAGTGGAAGTAAACACTAAGACATCAATTACAGTTGAACTCACGCACTTCAATCCTCTCTCCATGATACAGTAAAAAAGAAAATCATGTATCCCCACATTGGCATTATGTAATAGTTCAGGTGCAGGCATGATGGGCCAAATGGCCTCCAACTATGCCATAACAGTACTGTGAAATCAAGTATTCATTTTACTTGACTTGAACAAGATAGTTTCTAACCCCTCACTTGCATTTCTAAACTATTAGTCTCATTGACAGATCTTGAAGTTTTCTTAAAAGACAACCTGACTGAATTTATAGCCTTAACTGAACTTGACCAACCTTCTCTTTACTTACAGTTTGAAGGAAAGTCTTAGTTGAATGCCCAGAATTAGGGTATTCCCAAATCAGTGAGTGTGAGATTCTTATCAACTACTGAAGCAAACTAACAAATTACTTACTTGAACAGTCGCAGAGATGTATACCATGGAAACAGACCCTTCAGTCCAACTCATCCATGCTGATCAGATACCCAAATCTGACCTAGCCCCATTGCCAGCATTTGGCGCTAATCCATCTGAATCATTCCTATTCATATACCCATCCAGATGCCTTTTAAATGTAATTTTACCAGCCTCTGGCAGGTCAATCCATACACACACCATCATGTGCATGAAAAAGTTGCCTTTAGGTCCCTTTTAGATCTTTCCCTTTTCACCTTCAATGTATGCCCTCCAGTTCTGGATTCCTCTACCCCTGGGAAAAGACAACTTTGGCTATTCATCCTATCCATACCCCTCATGATTTTAAATCCCTATAAGGTCACCCTGAGGAAACGTGCACAAATAGCAAACTAAGCACTGACGGCCATTTTTGGTGTTAAAAAAGGTAGAGTGAATACACTTTCCTTTAAAAGGACTAAACCATAACGTAGGAAAGCAATAGCCAAAATATCCCATGACCTGACATGCCATCTAAATAATAAGGCAAGGGGCACTGACATGACACACAGTTGGTGTTACAGCACCAAGTATTAATCAACCAAGCATTCATCTAGCGATCTTCAATCCAAGGATAAAACTCTTTCACAGGTTCTTGAGGCTCAGTGGTACTGTATCTACTCTAGTCCAAGAATTCTGGATTCAAGACCCATCTGCCCAAAGGTGCACTACAACATGTCCAAACAGGTTGACTAAAATTAACAAAAACTCTTGCATGGTAAGTGAGGTAGAAAATGCCAATTCTCATCTGGGACCTCGTTTTCCAATTAACTGCAGTGTGTTGGAATGGGACTGTTCTCTTGGGGACTATTGAGAATGTCAGTTTCCAGAAGCCACCAAATGACCCGTGTAGGAGATGGAAAGCAGGTAGGATTAACAAACACTGCTTTCCCAATTTTGATAGGAATGACTGCAAACTGTGTGGTTCTGACACTGACAGCCCTGACAGAACCACACAGATACAGAATCAATCACAACTCTGGACATTATCTGATTGGGAATACATGGATTCTGATAAACAAATCCCCAGCTATGGAATTGAATACTTCCATTTTAAATTTAGTTGTTGGGAGCTCCTTGTTCACCATATTGCCAGTGACCATACTCCATGTGTCTAAGAATTGGATTAAAGAACTCTCTGCTAGGTTCTTGAGTTACAAATCATAGCTGACAACAGAGGATAGAAAACACAATTAATGCACAGATCTAGACAAATAAATCAAAAACTCTCACAAATTTAAGGATTGCAACAATGCTGTAAATCAGAAGGTCAGGCCCAGTGTTAACAATGATGAAGGGTACACCTTTTCTAAGATTTTCTAGATCTTCACTGTATCAATGTCTCTGGCACAAGAGATGGAGTGGACCCAAATCCTATGGTTTCGATCTAACTTCATACAACCACTGGATGGAAAAGCAAAGAGCACATTTTCCCAATGTCTATAACACCTCTTCATTCCTCAAATGCTGGATTTGTTCCCGAAGCCTCACTTTTAATAAATTAATTGCAACTTTATATATTCAAGGTACTGGAACGCTTGCTTCAAGGAAAACTGGAATTTGCATGAAGAGTAAAGCTAACATAAAATAATGTAACATTTGAAAAATAATACTTGTTAGGTGACATCACAGTACAGACAGTTTGACCTTCCTTTGCATGATTCTAACTGGCAGTTGGAACAGGAATAAACACATTTATCAAATGTCATTTATTGGGACAGAGTTACTCTCATTCTGTGTTTAAAAGTGCATCTGCTTTTGGAGGCAGTTCCTTCAGCTCAAATCGCTGGGGCACTGCTCTTGTCCCATTCCTTTCACTTTTGACCCCCAGATACTCACTATGAACGAGTACGTGAGCTGATTGTCCAGAAACAGAGGATGTAAATTCTGCCTGACATACTTCCTCCTCCTCGTTGCCCTCATTTGTCTGGATCTAGGCTATCCATAGGCTTGTGCCACTCTTTGGTTCTAGTGTTTGCCTTTTCAAACTGAGGGATATTTGTGTTCCCAACACCTTCTGTACAGCCTGTCAGGTCTCAGCCCCTGAGGTTGTTGGGTACTGGGAGAACCTCCCGAGACTCTGTGTCTCCATCCCTATCCCAACCTACAGTAACACAATCTCCTGAAGGACTCTCCACCACACCGATACCTAGCTGTGATGGTTCTTCAGCTCTGAAACTCTGTACCCGACTTCTGTGGGCGGCTGATTCTGGGGTGGGGGGGCTCTGAGCCCTTCTCCTCCCCCAGCTCTGGCTACCCAGCTTTGGTGACACTGAAGCTCCGTTCCCGTCTCCCTCCAGCTCCTCTCTTTGCCGTGGCAGTGTTCAGCTGTCCCTTTAAAGAGGCTCTACTCACTCTGGGTGATCTTCTGCAGCCCCAGCACGTCCTCGGGGGTCACAGTTTCCTTCTTCAGCAGCTCCTCCTCGGTGGTAGCCGGGAGCCCCTCGCTCGGCGGCGCCTTCTTCACCTTCATGCCAACAGTGTCCTGGTTCTTGGCGCTGCTGCTCAGGGCTTTGGTGCCAGAAAAGCTCATGTCTCTCCGGCTCCCTGCCCGGAGCCGAGGCTCTTGCTGCCGCCGCCGCGAGATCCGCTCTTTACCTGGAGCGGAAATCAAACCGTTACAATGTATCCAGCGCGGACTGCACCACCCACATTCAGGGGACACACACAATCAGCCACCACTCCGAATAGACTCTTCCTCACTCCTTCCTCTCCCGCAAACAACCCATTCATTACATAACAATCCACCAATAACTTGGTTGGGGGGAATTTACCCCTCCAAGCTTCCAAACCTCTCATCGTTACCCCGTTCTCTCCTACCAGATCCCCCTCCTTTCTGAAGCAATGGTACAATCCGTTTGCAATACCTGAGCAGCAAATTCATTCAAAAACAAACCCTCGTTAATTCACGTTTTATCGTATTTATATTTTTAAATAACACGAGCTGCAGTTTTGAATATATAATAAATAAATAGTGGCGTGTTGCAAGGATGGCGGCTATTAATATGCAAGACTATGGAGTCTGGTAGTTCAAGCAGCCTAATCTGGGCCCGGGTTTCCATTAAACCAGAGCTCCCACTACCGGGCACTGGCCTGTCGGGAAAGCACTTGGCAAGGACCAGTCCCTCACCTTGTATAGTACTGTATTTATCAACTTCACCTCAACCAGAACTCAGCCATCAGCGTCATACTCAGCTCGCCAGCGACTGTTGTTCACCCCCCTTTGCCCGTGATCCAGACACCCTTAGATTTTAAGATAAAAGCAAAATATTGAAGACGCTGAAGACCTGAAATTTAAAAAAAAAACACAAAACTCTGGAAAAACGTCTAGCAGTGTCTGGATATGAAACCTTTCCAGCCTCACGTGACCCTTTTTTGGAACTGGAGTTATCAGGTTCGATGAGGAGTCATATTGAACAGGAAATGTTAAGTGTTTCTCACTCCACAGATACCGCCGGACCTTACAGCTCACCCTGGTCTTCAGAATCCTCATCTGTGTGCTCAAACCCCTTCCCATTTCTAACTTCTTCCACCTCTAAACCAGAAGACCCTGACAGGATCTCGACATTTTTCCAATTCTGGTGTCTTTAATTTTAATCACTCCATCACTGTGCCTTCAGCTGTAGAATGCCCTTGACCTGCTTCTCTGACTGGGCGTTTGGCCCCAATATCTCCTCGTGTCCGTGTCAAATTTTGTCTGACATCACACTGGCAATGCTCTAGGATATTACTGGTGCGGTATCAGTGAGTTTCTGAGTTGCCTGTCTCGCACACACAATGACTGTCCGAGGACCAGCAAGCCAGAAAAGTGCAGCCAGAACATGAAAAGGCTCAAACGATGTAACAGTCATCCACTGCAGCCAAAGTTTTCAGTCTTAAGGGTTCTCTGTACCACTGAACCCAGGCTTTGGACCTGAAGGAGTTTCATCATCAGGTCATCCTAATGAAAGACACTTCCTTCAGAATCAACAAGTACCCCATACAGCTGCACTTCCCATTGGAATTAACACGTCAAGAATTTATACACCAAATCTCAGCAGCCCCGAGGATATAATGCAATAAACTGGAAGATCTGAATTGGCCCTGTCCACATCTGTTCGTGGGAGACTTCAATGCCTCTGCAGGGAAAGTCAGCAATTACTGGAAAGGTGTTTGAGGGAGATACAGCGTTTCAAAACTTAACAGCAACCTGTCAATTCTGAGGCAAAATGTTCTGAGCACATTCTTTATACTAACAACACAATATTCAGACATGATTTGGAGATGCCGGTGTTGGACTGGGGTGTACAAAGTTAAAAATCACACAACACCAGGTTATAGTCCAACAGGTTTAATTGGAAGTACACTAGCTTTCGGAGTGACGCTCCTTCATCAGGTGATTGTGGAGGGCTCGATAGTAACACAGAATTTATAGCAAAAATTTGCAGTGTGATTTAACTGAAATTATATATTGAAAAAGACCCGGATTGTTTGTTAAGTCTCATCTTTTAGAATGATTTGGAGATGCCGGTGT
>NC_057737.1:2483179-2485223 GCF_004010195.1 Chiloscyllium plagiosum | reverse complement strand
CTCTGCTGCCTGTCCCGAAGTCCACCTTGGAGGATGGTCACCCGAAGGTCTGAGGCTGAATGTCCTGGACCACTGAAGTGTTCCCCAACTGGGAGGGAACCCTCCTGTCTATTGATTGTTGTGCGGTGCCCATTCATCCGTTGTCGTAGCCTTTGCTCGGTTTCCCCAATGTACCATGCCTCCGGGCATCCTTGTGTGCAACGTATAAGATAGACAACGTTGGCTGAGCACATGAGTACCTGCCATGTACAAGGTGGGAGGTGTTCCCACGCGTAATAGTGGTATCTATGTCCATAATCTGATACGTCTTGCAGTGTTCACTGTGATAGGGTTTTTTGGAGTTGTCCTGAGAGCTGGGCAGTTTGCTACGAACAATGATCTGTTTGAGGTTTGGCGGTTGTTTAAAGGTAAGTAGTGGAGGTGTGGGGAAGGTCTTGGTGAGGTGCTCATCCTCATTGACAATGTGTTGCAGGTCACGAAGAACACTACGTAATTTTTCAGCCACTGGGAAGTACTGAACAACGAAGGGTACCCTGTCAGTTGCAGCACGTGTCTGTCTCCTGAGGTGGTCATTACGGTTCCTTGCTGTGGCACGTCGGAACTGGCGGTCGATGAGTTGAGCATATGCCAACATTTTTATGCACAGGTTCGAACGAGATTTCTTCTCTGTGCAGGATCTCCGACCAACATTATACACCAGGTACATTGATGACATTTTCTTCCTCTGGATCCATTGCGAGGAGTCACTGATAAAACTACACAGTGACATCAACAAGTTTCATCCCACCATCAAACTCACCATGGACTACTCTCGACTGTCTGTCTCATTCTTGGACACATGCGTCTCCATCAAGGACGGACACCTCAGCACCACACTCTACCGCAAACCCACAGACAACCTCGCAATGCTACTCTTCTCCAGCTTCCACCCAAAACACATTAAAATAGCCATTCCCTATGGACAAGCCCTACGCATACACTGGATCTGCTCAGATGAGGAGGAACGTGACGGACACCTGGAATTACTCAAGGATGCCCTCACAAGAACGGGGTACGATGCTCAACTCATCGACTGCCAGTTCCGACGTTCCACAGCAAGGAACCGTAATGACCTCCTCAGGAGACAGACACGTGCTGCAACTGACAGGGTACCCTTCGTTGTTCAGTACTTCCCAGTGGCTGAAAAATTATGCCATGTTCTTCGTGACCTGCAACACATTGTCAATGAGGATGAGCACCTCACCAAGACCTTACTCACACCTCCACTACTTACCTTTAAACAACTGCCAAACCTCAAAAAGATCATTGTTCGTAGCAAACTGCCCGGCTCTCAGGACAACTCCATACAACCCTGTCACGGTGAATACTGCAAGACGTGTCAGATTGTGGACATAGATACCACTATTACGCGTGGGAACACCTCCCACCTTGTACATGGCAGGTACTCATGTGCTCAGCCAATGCTGTCTATCTTATACGTTGCACACAAGGATGCCCGGAGGCATGGTACATTGGAGAAACCAAGCAAAGGCTATGACAATGGATGAATGGGCACCACACAACAAGCGACAGACAGGTGGTTCCCTCCCAGTTGGGGAACACTTCAGTGGTCCAGGACATTCAGCCTCGGACCTTCAGGTGACCATCCTCCAAGGTGGACTTCGGGACAGGCAGCAGAGGAAAGTGGCCGAGCAGAGGCTGATAGTTAAGTTCGATACCCATAGGGAGGGCCTCAACCGGGACCTTGGGTTCATGTCACATTACAGGTGATCACCATTGCACTACTCACAGACTTCAGACACTCTGCACTCACAACCCCCACCCCAGACAGACATACACAAATAGATAAAGACCCACATGCACACATATATTTTGTGGGGTGAATTTGTACTTGCAGAGTTACATTGCACTTTGCTCAAAAACTGCATACATTCATGTAGAACTCAGGTCAAAAACTGAATGAATTTATGTAAAACTCGGTTATCTCACTTCTTAGATTAGAATCAATCTAAACATCAGGTCATAGACAGAGAACACAGGGGGC
>NC_057737.1:2479376-2483151 GCF_004010195.1 Chiloscyllium plagiosum | reverse complement strand
TTGTGTACATGGACACCAAGATCCCTCTGCTCATCCACACTACCAAGTATCTGACCGTTAGCCCAGTACCCCATCTTTTATTACTCTTACCAAAGTGAATCACCTCACACTTAGCTACATTGAACTCCATCACATTGTAAATTTTTGCTATAAATTCTCTGTTACGATCGAGCCCTCCACTATCACCTGATGAAGGAGCGTCGCTCCGAAAGCTAGTGTGCTTCCAATTAAACCTGTTGGACTATAACCTGGTGTTGTGTGATTTTTAACAATATTCAGACAAGTTGATAAGTGTTTCAGAGAGATCTCCAGGATGTACAGAGCACCTGTTCAGTGCAGGGTATAGAATGGTATACTGATCGCAGACCTATCAGTGCAATTCTCAACTTGCAAATTATTCCAACTCAGCACAGCTGACCAAAAGCTACCAGAGATCCTTTCAGTGTGGCTGAATTGAGTAACGTGGCTTGATGTAACCAGTAATAGAATTGGTGAAAAGCTCAAAGCTGGCACATACTTCAATGGAGACTGCGTTGAGAAATAGGACAGATTTAAATACATCTTCAGTGAAACAGCAAACATTTCTTGGGCTGAAGAGATAAATGCATCAGGGATTGATTTGATGAAACTTAGGAAACATCTTGTAAATCCTGCAAGGTAAATAAATAATTCTGGAAAGTGTGAAAATAGATAAGTCCCCCCTGGGCCGGGTGGGATTTATCCTAGGATTATCTGGGAAGCCAGGGAGGCTTTGATCTTTTTGGCATCATTGTCTACAGAAATAGTGCCAGAAGACTGGATAGCAAATGTTGTCCCCTTGTTCAAGAAGGGAGTAGAGACAACCCTGGTAATTATAGACCTGTGAGCCTTACTTCGGAAGTGTTGGATAGGATTTAGAGTCATAGAGATGTACAGCATGGAAACAGACCCTTCGGTCCAACCAGTTTATGCCGACCAGATATCCCAACCCAATCCAGTCCCACCTGCCAGCACCTGGCCCATATCCCTCCAAACCCTGTCACAAAGCTGGTCCCTTTTTTAAAAGAGTTGTTCCTTTTCTCAAGGATACTATGTCCTTGGTTTTTTTTCAGATGGGTCATAAACCAGCTCCTGGTTCTGATTAGACTGGTTTAGTACAGAGATTAAAGGGTACTGAGAGGCCTTTTTGTTTATATGTAAACAGATGAGACTTCAGGCCAAAGTGGTCGTGTTTTAGAGGTGACCTGTATAATGAAAGAGGAGTGGTCATCTCTCTAGCTGAGCAGTTCAGTCCAGAACTAGTTAGGAGTTCAACAGTGAGCTGTGTGGAAACAGGCTTTCTCTCTCTCTCTGCCCTTCTAACTTCAACCTGTAAGCATCTGTTTCATTTGACTGCTTTATAAGGGGGTTTGCTTATTGGGACTGTTGTGTATATTTGGAACAGCATTATTAAGTCTAGTTTAGATAGACTGGAGTTCTGTAGGGCTTCTTTATTCTGTTCTTTGTGTTTCATTGTGTAATTTTGTGAATAAATTTCTGTCTGATTTAAAACCTAGTAGTCAATCTAGCTAACTTAATCCGGATAATTTTCACTGTACGCTTACCGAAACAAATTACAAAGTTATGATCTGGGTTGCCTGCTCAAGAATGGTCTGGCCTAGTCCATAACAAGAGGAATAAGTTGATTAGGGATAGTCAACACGCTTTTGTGAAGGGTAGGTCGTGCCTCATAAACCTTATTGAGTTCTTTGAGGAGGTGACCAAACAGCTGAATGAGGGTAAAACAGCTGCCATGGTGTATATGAATTTCAGTAACGCATTTGATAAGGTTCCCCACTGTAGGCTATTGCACAAAATATGGAGGAATGGGATTGAGGGTGATTTAGCGGTTTGAATCAGAAATTGGCTAGCTGAAAGATGACAGAGGGTAGTGGTTGATGGGAAATGTTCATCCTGGAGTTCAATTATTAGTGGTGTACTGCACAAATCTGTTTTAGGGTCACTGCTGTTTGTCAGTTTTATAAATGACCTAGATGAGGGTGTAGAAAAATGGATTAGTAAATTTGCAGATGACACAAAGGTCAGTGGAATTGTGGATAGTGCTGAAGGATGTTGCAGGTTACAGAGAGCCATAGATAAGCTTCATAGCTGGGCTGAGAGGTGGCAAATGGAGTTTAATGCAGCAAAGTGTGAGGTGATTCACTTTGGAAGGAGCAACAGGAATGCAGAGTTCTGGGCTAATGGTAAGATTCTTGGCAGTGTAGATGAGCAGAGAGATTCTTGGTGTCCATGTACATAGATCCCTGAAAGTTGCCACCCAAGTTGATAGGGTTGTTAAGAAGGCATACGGTGTGTTAGCTTTTATTGGTAGAGGGATTGAATTTCAGGGCCATGTGGTCATGCTGCAGCTGCACAAAACTCTGGCGTGGCTGCACTTGGAATATTGTGTATAGTTCTGGTCACCGCATTATAGAAAGGATATGGAAGCTTTGGAAAGGGTTCAGAGGAAATTTACGAGGATATTGCCTGGTATGGAAGGGAGGTCTTATCAGGAAAAGCTGAGGGACTTGAGGCTGTTTTTGTAAGAGAGAAGAAGGTTGAGGGGTGACTTAATTGAGACATATAAGATAATCAGAGGGTTAGATAGGGTGGACAGTGAGAGCCTTTTTCCTCAGATGGTGATGGCTAGCATGAGGGAACATAGTTTTAAATTGAGGGGTGATTAGTGATAGGGCACAGATAGTTTCTTTACTCAGAGCAGTAGGGGCATGGAATCCACTGCCTGCAACAGACTCGCCAAATGGGTATTTAAATGGTCATTGGATAAACACATGATGAACATGGAATAATGTAGGATAGATAGGCTTCAGATTAGTTCCACAAGTTGACGCAATATCGAGGGCCGAAGGGCCTGTACTGCACTGTAATGTTCTATGTTAAAGCATACATGCAGTGGCAGAGTAATCCAACCTGCATCGCCAAGAGACTAGTTCTGACACCTGAAAAGCAATGTTCAGAGACAACTGCATTTCTTCCAAAATAATTGTGGGAAAAGGAAGCTAACGAATTACAATATGCAGACTCCTACAACTTAAAAAAAGCTCTCCAGCTCTATTCAATCTGAAAATGGACAAATTCCACATCGTTACTGTGGAAAATTCAGACACAGCTAAGACACAAATGGTTGGAACAGTTCAGCAGGCTGTTGGAATAGACTAACTACTGACATTTTTAAAGAGGTAGGCTGTGGCACAATCAAAGTCTTCCATGATTTGTCCTGTCTATTTGCAATGAAGGAATGATGTCAAATAACTGCACTGGAGAGGGTGCAAAGGAGATTTACTGGGCTGGAGGATTTATTTGTTATGGAGAGAGATTGGTTAGAATTGGAGAACAAAATTCTCCTTATCTATCTACAATGGACAATCCTATGTTTTTAAGATTTGGAGATGCCGGTGTTGAACTGGGGTGTACAAAGTTAAAAATCACACAATACCAGGTTATATAGTCCAACAAGTTTAATTGGAAGCACACTAGCTTTCGGAGCGACGCTCCTTCATCAGGTGATAGTGGAGGGCTTGATCATAACACAGAATTTAAAGCAAAAATTTGCAGTGTGATGTAACTGAAATTATACATTGAAAAATTGATTGTCTGTTAAGCCTTTCATGTGTTAGAATACAGTGATAGTTTCACTTCTTTCATGTGTAAATCACAAAACCCTTTTTTTTTAAAAGTTGCATTCTCGGGTTAGCTGTTAACAATGGTGATAGCTAGACAATATGTTGAAGGTGTT
>NC_057737.1:2468572-2479351 GCF_004010195.1 Chiloscyllium plagiosum | reverse complement strand
TGTGTGTAGTGAGTGCAGAATGTCTTAAGTCTGTGAGGGGGTGCATGTGTGAGTGTCGGAGTGTGTGTCTGTAAGGGTGTGTGTGAGTGTCTGTGTGCGTGTCTGTGTTTACGTGTGTCCATGTGTATGTGTGTATAGGAGTGCCTGTGTGTGTATGAGTGTTTGTGTGTAGGAGTATCTGTGTGTGTGCATAGTGCAATGGTGATCACCTGTAATGTGACATGAACCCAAGGTCCAGGTTGAGGCCCTCCCTATGGGTACCGAACTTAGCTATCAGCCTCTGCTCGGACACTTTTCTCTGCTGCCTGTCCCGAATCCACCTTGGAGGATGGTCACCCGAAGGTCCGAGGCTGAATGTCCTGGACCACTGAAGTGTTCCCCAACTGAGAGGGAACCCTCCTGTCTATTGATTGTTGTGTGGTGCCCATTCATCCGTTGTCGTAGCCTTTGTACTTTGCTCAAAAATTGCCTGCATTCATGTAGAACTCTGAGCTCAAAAACTGCATGAATTTATGTAAAACTCAGTTATCTCACTTTTTAGATTAGAATCAATCTAAACATCATGGCATAGACAGAGAACACAGGGGCGAACACCTTCAACATATTGTCTAGCTATCACCATTGTTAACAGCTAACCCGAGAATTCAACTTTTTTTAAAAAAAAGGGTTTTGTGATTTACACATGAAAGAAATGAAACTATCCTTACAGATGAAAGGCTTAACAGACAATCAATTTTTCAATGTATAATTTCAGTTACATCACACTGCAAATTTTTGCTATAAATTCTGTGTTAGGATTGAGCCCTTCACTATCACTTGAAGGAGGAGCATCACTCCGAAAGCTAGTGTGCTTCCAATTAAACCTGTTGGACTATAACATGGTGTTGTGTGGTTTTTAACTATGTTTTTAAAACTGCATCTCCTAGTTGTAGATACTCCCAGAAGAGGAAATATCTCTCTACATTTACTTTATCAACACTTCTCAGGATCCTGTTTCAATCAAATCATCTCTAACTCTTCTAAACTCCAACGGATTTAAGTCTTGGCTGTTCACCATCACCCACCTCTACTGTCCATCTCAATCTCTGAATTGCTTCCAATGTATTTACATCCTTCCCTAAACAAAGAGACCAGTACTCCAAACTGAAATATAATTTCCATACTTTTGTATTTTGTATCATTCAATTTTCCTTGCAAAAATAATAATTCTATGAGCTTTCCTAATTACTTGCAGTACCTGTATGTTGAATTTTGTGATTCATGCATCTTGACACCCCAGACCCCTGTGGCTCTGCAATCTATTTTTTCAATAATATGCTACTTTCTATTTTGTTGCCAAAACAGATAATTTCACTTTCCTATGTGTTGGAGATTTGTCCATTCACTTAACTAGTTTACTTTGTATCCTTATTTTCACTTAACTTTCCTAACTATTTTTGTCTCTTCAACAAATTTTGCAACCGTATCTTTGGTTCCTTTACCCTAACCTAAAAAGTTGAAGCCTGACACTGATCTCCGTGGCACACCACCTGATACTTGCCAACCAGAAAACTATAACGAGTTTCCTGTTTGTCAGCCAATCTTCTATCTATGCCAATGTTACTTATGGACATCATAAACTTTTAGCTTTCATAATATACTTTGATGTGGCAACTTATCAAATGTCTTCTGGAAATCCAGTCCACCAATTTCCTTTGTCCAGAGCACATTGCTTCCACAATGAGTGCCAATAAATTGGTCAAACATGGTTTTCTTTTCATAAAACCATGTTGGATTTGCCTAATTACTTTGAACTTTCCAAGTGTCCTGCTATAATGTCTTCAATTACAGCATTAAATATCTTCCCTTAGGCAGATGTTAAGCTAACTGATCCTAGTTTATTATTTTTATTTGCTGTTTTCCAATTTAATGTAACATTCCAAGTATCGAAGGAATTTCGAAACATTAAAGCCACTGCATCAACTGTCTCAACAGCTACTTCTTTTAAGATCCTATGAAAAAGTCCATCAAGATCTGGGGATTTATCAGTGTTGATATATTTGTTCTTACCACTTCACTGGATACAGCCTTTTTTTTTCAATTCTTCTCTCCCATCCATTTCCTGGTTTAGAACTTTTGGTCTTCATATCTTCTACTGTGAAGGCGCCTGTTTGATTCATCTGCCATGTCAACATTTTCCATTTTTAATTCCCCAGACTCGCTTTCGATTGGATCAACTCTTATTAGCTTCTTTCCTTTTTCAATATCTGTGGAATCTCCTATTTTTGTATTTCTAGCACTTATTCATCCTAACTTTTTCCTCCTTTTAATCTTTTTGTCAATCTGTGCTTTTTTATATGCATTTATGTCAATTCTTTAGACCCGCCAATTTTGCACAATTTAAGTTTGATACTATCTTTACCCTTCTGATTTAACCATGGATGGTATGTTTTCCCCTTTGAACTTTTATTTCTCACCAGAAATGTCTGACAGTCACATGTCAGTAAACAAAGGTCTGAAATCTCAGTTACAGTGTCATAAAGGATCTCAAACTGGATCCAAGAGCAAATAATCCCAATCATAGAATTATAGAATCCCTAGTGTGGAAACAGGCCCTTTGGCCTAACAAGTCCACAACGACCCTCCGGAGAGTAACCCACCCAGACCCATTTCCCTGCCCTATATTTAACCCTGATCAATGTATTTAACCTACATATCGCTGAGCACTATGGGCAACTTAGCATGGCCAATTTACCTAACCTGTACATCATACTTGTTTCAGACTGTTCAACAGAGCAGTAGAGCAGAATGACTACCGCACAGAAGGCTAGTCAGCTAATCAAGTCCACGTTGGCTCTCTGCAAATACAATTTAGCTGGTTTCACTTTTCCATCCTTTTTCCACACAGCCCTGCCAATTTTCATCCTTTGGGTGTTTAGCTAAATCCCTTTGGAAAGCCATTATGGAATCTACCACCCTTTCTGCAGAGCATTCCAGATGATAACCACCTATAGTGTAGAAATGCTTTCCTTTATTTTGCCTTTGCACGTGTCCATCACTTTAAAACAACACTCATGTCAGATTTGTATGTTTAAGTGAAGCGTAGCTCTGCAGCATGTCTTGCTTATCTCTGTAATAAGCATGACAAAAAGTCTAAGAATAAAAAAGGTTAATATCTTGTTCAACATCCCAGTTTTTAGAATTAGGAGTAGGTTATTCAGCCCCTCAAGCCTGTTCTACCATTCACTGATCAGAAATTAGCCATCTTTGTTTAAGTATCTATTCAAACCCTTAGCCAACAAAAATATGTATCATCTCAATCCTGAAGAGTTGCTTTCATAGAAATATTTGTGTTTAACTTTATCCAGATTGTGGGGTCTCAGTTTCACTCAGCTGCTGGTAGTCCAGGTTAGATTGTCTGAATAAGAAGGTCCCATATCATAATATTTATGTGAAATGTAGTCTGGCACTCATGCAGTTCTGAGGAGGTGCTGTTTTGTCAGGTATGCTGCATTTTGGACAAAATGTTAAACTGTTGCCTGTGGGGATATTAAAAATTCGATGGCACTGTATAAAGTGTCCTTACCTATAATCATCCCTAAATCAAATCAATTCTTATCTGATTTCCACACATTACAGCTCAGCTAAACACCCTTTTCTGTAGTCCGGGAAACTGAGGTTAATTTGTATCTCTCTCAGTACCATAGCACTTGGTCCTTATACATTGAGCCATTAGGAAATTTGTCTTCACCTCATAACAATATGGCATTTCACCAAATGCCTTTGGCCATGGATACATAACTCCGAGTCAAAAGCAGAGCAAGGTGCCTGCTTCCAAGGATTCCACCAGCATTGCAACAAATTAGGCTTCTGGGTAGTGAGTGAGTGATTTCTCACTCCTACATCCACAATGTAGAGCTCCACTCTGCTTCATTCCACACATTTGTTAACTCAATCCCTATAGGGTCACTCACCACTCTGTATACAATGGGATTAGTGTGACAGGATGATGAGTGACAAAGGTCACAATATTATGGCGAGTAGAGAAATAGGATTTCATCTATATGCCCACACAAGGTTTCCTGGGGAAAAAAATACAATTGGCAGAAAGCTGGAACTGATACTCCAACTCGAAGTGTAAACTAATTTTCTCCCTTGACTAAGTCTGTCCTTATCCAGAATTTACTGCAGAAAGCCTACCAACTAGTCTTCTTGTGACATATTTTGAGAGTTCCCTGCTGGCCAGCTTGAGGTTTCTGTGGCAATTTTGACACATTGACTTGATGAAAGATGATTATTTTATGTACAAGTAGAGATTCCAAAAAAGTAGCCTACTAACAGGAGTGGAACTACCCCAGCTAAAACAGAATCGTCTAATTTATACACAGGCAGTAGTTATCCCTATAGGTGTACAGCAGGGGGTGTATCCTGGGTAAAACACATCCTATAGTTATATTTGGCACTGAATTTGCCATAGTAATGTTGCTGCGCTTCATATAAAAAAAAAGACTTGTAATTCTACAGCAGCATTCACCACCCTCAGGTCAGTCCAGAGTGAAAGAAATCATTTTGAAGTTCAAACACAGTAGTAATTTTCAAAACAGTAGCCAGTTTGCATGCAGCAAGCTCCAACAATTTGATAGGTTCAAGGTAATTTACTGATTTTGGTGGAAGGATAAATGAAGAGACCACTTATCTTTTAAGATTAGTATCAAGGAATCTTTTGTGTCCACCTTACAGAAAAGTAAGTTTAACAGGTTTAATACCTCATCTAAAATAAAGAAACCATCTTAGGTAAAACGTGTACTGGAGTGTGGTTATTGCAGGTAAAATGCAGTGGATTACAATATTTACAAAAAAGGTGAACAGTCATATTAAAGGAACAGCAAAGCCAATATGATGTGTGACTTGGTTTGAAATGTGGAGCTAGTGGTGGTCCCAAGCATTTGCTGCCCTTCTTCTTGAGGTGGCGAAAACTTCATATTTGGGAGCTGCTGCTGAAGAAGCCTTATTGAACAGACAGTAAGATATTAGAACAGAAGCTTGCAAAGACAGTTGTGTTCACTTTTACTGTCTGCTGGCTCATGTTGCCCTAGCTGAAAATGTGTTGCTGGAAAAGCGCAGCAGGTCAGGCAGCATCCAGGGAACAGGAGAATCGACGTTTCGGGCATAAGCCCTTCTTCTCCTGCTGCCTGACCTGCTGCGCTTTTCCAGCAACACATTTTCAGCTCTGATCTCCAGCATCTGCAGACCTCACTTTCTCCTCATGTTGCCCTAGCAAAGGCACTGAAATGAGTACAATATTTGGAGGTGGAATTCTGTCTTCATACTCAAAGTTTTAAACAGTCCTCTGCAAACATTCCGACAGGTGCCATGGAACTGTACCAAATAAAACAAAACCACACAAACAAGAAATGCAAAAGGCTCATTGATCCATCCAACCTGTCCCACATAGTCATTATGCGCCACAATACAGATACTCCACAACCATCCAGAGGCACATAATCTCCTGGGAGAAGTGGTAAAACTGGCAGAAACCAAGATAATTTAGGAAAATCAATCTGGAAAGCTTTTCTAGACAGCCATTACGTGACCAAAATTAATCCAAGAGATCAGTAGACCCTGATTAATCCAGCAGGTTACGTACCTCTTATTAAGTGATTTTCACTCCAGTCAGCACCAGGTCAGCTCTTGCTTGAAGGAGTTCAGTAAATTAGTAGTCACCTCAGGAGCCAGCATTCTGTTCCACAGCTTTACTGTTCCCTAGAAAAGCAAGAATCCAATCTAGTCCTGCCCTTAGACCACAATCATGACTCTAGTCTTCATTAATCTAACCAGTTAAAGTAATTAGCCTACACAGATCTTTATTGCTTTTAAACCTCGAGCAAAATACCTGACACTATAGCTTCTCGACCGAATATAGACCCAGGTCTGAGATTATCTGGTTTACTAAAATAAAAGCAAAATACTGCCAATGCTGGAAATTTGAAAAATAAACAAAATGTTGGAAATATTCAGTGGATCTGGGATTACTTCTGGAGAGAGAAAGAGAGAGAGAGGAGGTAATTAGTTCAGTAACAGAGTAGAAATCATTGAACACTGATGACCTTTCATCAAAACCAAAGTTTCCAGCTTCTGCAGAACTTTGTTGTTGTATTAGTATAGTGAGCAAGACAGGAAATACATCTAGTAGCTCTGTTTTTCAGCCTTTCCAAAGTCATAATATTTATCCACCATGTGATCAAAACTGGACACACTATTCTGTCTGGGATCCCACCAAGGTAAAATGGTAAGCTTTGTTTATAAATCATAACATTTGTCATCATATCTAATTACAATTGTACACATCATGAAGCAGGAATTCATTAGTGATGAATTGATTAAACACAGCAAGACAAAGGTACACTTACAAGATAGAACATAACATTTACAACGCCCCACAGTAATTGAAGAGCTTACATCAGCACATCAAGGAATTGAGTAGAGATGGTCAGGATAGAAAGGAGCAAAAGGTGGACTGAAACACTGCAAGCTAGGGAAGGTAGTGGCTTAGTGGGGAGGTTATCATTGTGGTGAGAGATACAAAATGGCAGAGTAACAAATGATACACATGGGAAAAGTAGAGAGCCATAGATATATGGTGAGATAGAAGGGGTGAAGAATCAGAAGTTGTGGGGGATAGTGGGAATAGACACACTCAGCAAGAACAAAAGAGGAGGGGGAGGGAGAACACCAGAAGAGGGAATGATCAGATAACAGGAAATGATTTAACCTTCAAATTAATGTCTCGTTTTATTGGTTTTTGAACATTTCAACAATTGGTTGGAAAGCTACATCAACAAACTTGCAGGCTTTCCCTATGAATTATTTTACATGAAAATCAGTAGGAAAAGCAGTCCAGATATAAATTCTGAGATGTCAGATATGTTCATATTTAGTATCCCCATTTACTGTATGAAGATGTGCATAAAACTGAGGCATCAACATTGCCCAAGATTCACTTCATACACCAATCACTCATGAGTCCAGTGTATGCTGGCCTATTCTGGCTGAAGGTATCTGTAGAACTCCAGTCCGTCATGCAGTCAGGAAAGAGGGCAAGAACTTCCAATAAATTAAGCTGAACGAAATCCAAAACATTTACAAATCTTTTGAGACCTACTATCCAATATTCTTTCATAATTGAGATATCATAAGTCCATGGGGAGCCATCAATTGCTCATTACCACTTCACCATTTCAATCCACCTTCTTTCTCCATTTAAAATCCTTGGCAGTTTTTAACAGGGACAGCATAATGGGGACACACATTGGCAGAAACAAGGGGATATAAATGGCAAACTTCTGATCATCTGGGAAGTACAGGAGGTGGAGGAGAGACGGATCAAAGAAAGCTCTCTCAGATGAAGTGATGCCTTTTTTGCTTGCCTGAAAAGCTGACAACAGTCTTCCAGCCTCCAGCTCCTGAAGCGATTGTTGAACAGAGGCTAGGGCACTGTACACCTGTGAAGGCAGAGGAAGAGAGATGGAGAGAGAAAGGGCGTTGGATAAACAAGCGAAAACACAAGTAAACTAAAAGACCCTGCTTGGGAAAGAAATGGCATTAAAATTTAAGTAAACATAGCCTACCCATCATCACAAAGCTCAACCTGTCCCAGTTCTTCAAAAGAGCTGTTCAATTAATCCCACATCCCTAATCTTTACAAATCTTCCTTCTCAAATGTGAGTCCAATTCCCTTATGAGTGCTATTGAATCTGTTTTATCCCTCTTTCCAGCAGTGCATTCTGGGTTTGTAATAACCAACTGTTCTCCTCTTACTTCCTCTGATTCTTTTGAAAATACATTGTCTTAGAACATAGAAAAATACAGCACAGAACAGGCCCTTCGGCTCTCGATGTTGCGCTGATCTGTGAACTGATCTAAGCCCATCCCCCTACACTATCCCATCATCCATGTGCTTATCCAAGGATTGTTTTAATTTCCCTAATGTGGCTGAGTTGATTACATTGGCAGATAGGGTATTCCATGCCCTTACCATTCTCTGAGTAAAGAACCTGCCTCTGACATCTGTCTTAAGTCAATCACCCTTCAATTTGTAGTTATGCCCCCTCATACAAGCTGACGTCATCATCCTAGGAAGAAGACTTTCACTTTCTACCCTATCTAATCCTCTGATCATTTTGTATGTCTCTATTAAATCCCCTCTTAACCTTCTTCTTTCCAATGAGAACAGACCCATGTCCCTCAGCCTCTCCTCACAAGAGCTTCCCTCCAGACCAGGCAACATCCTGGTAAATCTCCTCTGCACCTTTTCCAATGCTTTCACATCCTTCCTGTAATGGGGAGACCAGAATTGTACACAATATTCCAAGTGCGGCCACACTAGTGTTTTGTATAATTGCAGCATGACACTACGGCTCAATCCCTCTACCGATAAAACCTAACACACTGTATGCCTTCTTAACAGCACTATCAACTTGGCTGGCAACTTTCAGCAATCTATGTACATGGATATCAAGATCCCTCTGCACATCCACACTACCAAGAATCTTTCCATTGACCCAGTATTCTGCCTTCCTGTTATTCTTCCCAAAGTGAATCACCTCACATTTATCTGCATTGCCACCTCTCAGCTCAATTCTGCAGTTTATCCAAGTCCTCCTACAACCTGCAACATTCTTCTACAATGTCCACTACTCCACCGATTTTAGTGTCATCTGCAAACTTACTAACCCATCCACCTATGCCTGCATCTAAGTCATTTATAAAAATGACAAATGACAGTCTCTTTCCACTGGTTACCAGCTTTTGCCAGTGGAAACATGCTTGCCTCATTTACTTTGCCAAAATTTCTCATTATTTATTTTTGAACTTGGAAAGTTATTTTCATTTGCCATTATCTTCCTCTCCGACATTCCTTGTTGATTGATGATCCCATACATTGACCCCTTTGCTGAAAAGGGATCAGCACCTTTTGAGCTTTCAAAATCAATTCCTACTTCTATCAAATTCAGTAACTGTTACCAAAGGAGAATTGGATGATTATTTAAAAGCAAAAGATTTGCAGGATTAAGGGGAAGTGCTAGGGGAGTGAGACTAGAGCAATTGTTCTTGCAGTAGACTGGGACAGACAATAAAAGTCAAATGGTTTCCTTCTCTAATATAAACTTTCCATTATTCTATTCTATGCACCTGTGTAACTACAGTGCGGCAAAGCGATGATGCCTTCTTGAGAGGAAGGAGAAACATCTGAAAAACGAAAGTCTATTTGGCTTACACTCACCTCAGAGGCGATGTTATCATTAATCACAATGTTTCCAATTTCATCGAGGAGCTGAGCTAAGGAGGTCAGTGTGTTTGTTGCAGTGGCAATATTTTCCACTGTTCTCACCCAGAGCAGGCGGTCAATTTCCCAGTCAGTGGCAATCATGTTCCCAGGACTTTGGACAAGGAATTGAGAAGGGGGCTGTACTTTCTGTATACCCAACAGTAACCTGTCAGGAGGGGTAGAGAGTAAAGGAAAATGAGAAAGTATGCAAACTAATCAAAGAAATTGTCTGTGCAACCAGAAACTTCACAGTTCAAAGAGTTATGTGAGAGAATTAATCCGAGATCTCACTTGATGTATGCATAACCAAAGCCCCTGCTGCAAGACTATTGCTGCCTTTCTCTACATTGATGAATTCCTGCAGTGCATCTTGTAGATGGGTACACATTGCTGCTACAGAGCGTCGGTATTCCTAGCCCCTGACCTGCTCTTCTAACGACTGTGTTTATGTGATGAGTCCAGTTGAGTTTCTGGTCAATGATAACCCCCAGGATGTTGATAGTGAGGTATTCAATGATGGTAACACCTTTGAATGTTGAGGGGCGGTGGTTAGGTTGTCTGTTATTGTTGATGGTCATTGCCTGACATTTGTGGGGTGAGGGATAGGCAGTCTGTATTTTAACATCTCATTCCAGGTCAATGCTTGTGTATCACAATTAAGTTTTTGGGACAATGAGCAAATTCCATCTTTTCGAATGAATTATTTTATGCCTTGCATTAGAATGTTCAGCACAGAAACAAGTCATTCGGCCCACATGGTCCAGGTCAGGATTTATGGACCAACAGGACCTCTAACTTTCACCTCACCTTACGAATAAAACCTTTTAATCTTTTCTACATCATGTGCTGATGCAAATTCTCCTCAAATTATCAGTTCTTCACCTTAATCACGCCATCTGGTGGCTTTGCATTCTCACCACTGCAAAGGTCCCTATGCCTCGGGTGAGGGACAAGCTTGAGAAGGTGGAGCCTTCATGGTCACCTCAGCTGGTAAGAGCGCGAAAATCCAGCTTGCAGAAAACAAAATGCTAATATTTTAATTCCAAAACTGACTCTACAAGAAAATAGCAACATGCTACTGTCATTTTTAAAGTGAATAGTACAAACTTGATTGAGATTTTTGAAGATGTAACAAAGAAGGTTGATGAGGGCAGAGCAGTAGATGTGATCTATATGGACTTCAGTAAGGCGTTCGACAAGGTTCCCCATGGGAGACTGATTAGCAAGGTTAGATCTCATGGAATACAGGGAGAACTAGCGATTTGGATACAGAACTGGCTCAAAGGTAGAAGACAGAGGGTGGTGGTGGAGGGTTGTTTTTCAGACTGGAGGCCTGCGACCAGTGGAGTGCCACAAGGATCGGTGCTGGGCCCTCTACATTTTTTCATTTACATAAATGATTTTGATACGAGCATAAGAGGTACAGTTAGTAAGTTTGTAGATGACACCAAAATTGGAGGTGTAGTGGACAG
>NC_057737.1:2465362-2468364 GCF_004010195.1 Chiloscyllium plagiosum | reverse complement strand
GATTGACAAGGATGTTGTCAGGGTTGGAGGATTTGAGCTGTAGGGAGAGGCTGAACAGGCTGGGGCTGTTTTCCCTGGAATGTCGGAGGCTGAGGGGTGACCTTATAGAGGTTTACAAAATTATGAGGGGCATGGATAGGATCAATAGACAAAGTCTTTCCCTGGGGCCGGGGAGTCCAGAACTAGAGTGGCATAGGTTTAGGGTGAGAGGAGAAAGATATAAAAGAGACCTAAGGGGCAACCTTTTCACGCAGAGGGAAGTACGTGTATGGAATGAGCTGCCAGAGGATGTGGTGGAGGCTGGTACAATTGCAACATTTAAGAGGCATTTGGATGGGTATATGAATAGGAAGGGTTTGGAGGGATATGGGCCGGGTGCTGGCAGGTGGGACTAGATTGGGTTGGAATATCTGGTCAGCATGGACGGGTTGGACCGAAGGGTCTGTTTCCATGCTTTACATCTCTATGACTCGATAGGTAGGCAATTCACTCATCAAGCAGACAGTCTGCCAGACAGTGATGGCAGCACAGACTAACTATTCTACACCTGGTTTCTTCAGTGTAATAAGATCTGGACAACATTCAGGCTTGGGCTGACAAGTGGCAAGTAACAGTTACGTCACACAAATGCCAGGCAGTGAACATCTACAATAAGACAACCTAACTACCGCCCCTCGACTTTCAAAGGTGTTACCATCATTGAATTCCTCACAATCAACATCTTGGGGGTTATCATTGACCAGAAACTCAACTGGACTCATCACGTAAACACAGTCGCTACAAGAACAGGTCAGAGGCTAGGAATACTGACGCTCAGTAGCAGCAATGTGTACCATCTACAAGATGCACTGCAGAAATTCATCAAGGATTCCAAACCCACATCTTGAAGCAGATACATGGGAGCACCACCACCTTCAAGCTCCTCTCACCATCCTGGCTTGAAAACAAATCCTTCACTGTTGCTGGGTCAAAATCTGGGAATTTCCTCCCTAATGGCATTATGGGTCAACCCACAGCAGGTTGAAGTAGTTGCAGTAGTTCAAGGCGGCAGCTCACCACCACCTTCTCAAGGGCAACTAGGGATGGGCAATAAATGCTGACCAGCCAGTGATACCCACATCCCACAAAATGAATACTAATCAGACCAATTAGCATCAATCCCCTCCTCAGCTAAGGGTTTCTAAGAGTTTCAGGCATGCAGTGGCTCAGTTGGTAGCAATCTAAGGCTGTAGGCTCCCGCTCCAAAAATTTGAGAACAAAAACAAAAGCTGGTGCTCCAAACTACTGACACCTGCCTGCCCTTTAGGGTGTTAACAAAGGCTTCATGGCCAATATTCAACAGGAACACAGGAGTTTTCCAGAGTGTTGTGGTCGCTATATGTTGCTCAAACCAATTATAATCAGATAGCCTGTTCATTATAACATTACTGTTTACCAGAGCTTGCTGGGCACAATTTCATTGCCCCATTTCTTACATTACAACAATGATTATCCTGCAAAAGTACTTAATTGACTCTAAAGCGCTTTGGGAGTGTCCTGAGATGGTGAAAGATGCTGTGGATATGCAAATTCTTTCTTATGTCTTACCGCAGCTGAGTCAGAAACACCTCCATCACGCGAGCCATGTCTATGTTGACTGATACTGGCAGCAGAGTCTCATTCAATTGCTGGTGATCCACATTGTAAATCTAATCAGAAAACAAGGTTAAAATGTTAATGAAACAGAAACCCTTCAAAACCTGAGAACAGAATTATTACTTATCCTAAACTACATTTGTAAATGCATATAATCTTAATATATTCATAAACTATGTATAAAGATTGAAAGGACTTGCATTTTTTCACCTCGATAAACAATTACGTATTTTGGAAATGCAGTTACTGCTGTAATGTAGAAAACATGGCAGCCAATTTGAGACAAGCTTTCACAAACAGCAAAGAAATAATGAACTAATTATTTGCCGTAGCGATTTTGGTTGAATACTCAGTTTTTCCACTTTCACGGCATCATGCCATGGGATCTTTTATAGCTTTTATTTTGAATTCATTTGCATGCAAGTAGCATTGGCAAGGCCCCAGATTTATTGCCCATCCCTAATTGCGCTGTCCAACGAGGGGGGGTACACAGCTACCTCAGCTTAACACTTCATCTGGAAGACAGCATTTTCAACAGTGCAGCACTGGAAGCATTATCCTGAATTTTAGATTCAAGTCTCAGGAAAGAATCTGAACCTACACTATTAGGTTTTGGAGTTGAGAGTACTGCCCAGAGAGACAGGGTAGACAAGAAACATTACAATAATTCATATTCTATACAGGAAACCAAACTAAACACATTACTGTCTGCAGATTATAGTATGCAGATTGTAAATGTAGCAACTGATGGCTTTTTTCTTCATGACCTGTTATGCCATGCTGCAAGCATATTTGTCATATTTTCCTGAGATCACATCACCTTGCTGTACAATATAAGGGATGAATCAATCTAAACTTCTTTCACTGAACACTAGAGACATCAAGGCCATCTTTTTGATAGTGTTACTCTTTCATTTGATTATCACTAACTTCATGGTCCTATTCTGGCCAACATTAACCCTCAAATAGCAACTCTGCAATAAATTATCTGGCCATTTTCATACCACTACTTATGGGAATTGACTTCACACAAAATAGCCACCATAGCAGCAGAGTTTAAAGGAACCTGGAAGGCTACAGCTAAGGTGAGACAGTGTGTTTTAAAATTACTTACCGGTAGCGGGCAGCGGTGTTTTTTTTTCTCTTCACAGAAAAGAGCGGGAGCAGCAGGGGAAGTGATGAAGACCAGAGGGGCAGCTGGGACCCGGAAGCAGGTATAGCGTAAGCTTACCTGGATAGGTTTGTTTTTCCCTATAAAAGCACGCAGGAGAGGGTGCCTGTAAACAGGAAAGTGGCTTGAAGTGTGTATACTTCAATGCAAGAAGTATACGAAATAAGGGAGGTGAACTTGCAGTGTGGGTTGGTAC
>NC_057737.1:2441744-2462898 GCF_004010195.1 Chiloscyllium plagiosum | reverse complement strand
CTGGAGTATTGTGTGCAGTTTTAGTCGCCATACTATAGGAAGGATGTGGAGGCACTGGAACGGGTGCAGAGAAGGGCAGGTAGTGCCTCACAAACCTTATTGAATTCCTTAAGGATATTGCCTGACATGGTAGGAAGATCGTATGAGGAAAGGCTGAGGCACTTGGGGCTGTTTTCATTGGAGAAAAGAAGGTTTAGGGGTGACTTGATAGAGGTGTACAAGATGTGTAGGGGTTTAGATAGGGTTGACCGTGAGAACCTTTTTCCACGTATGGAGTCAGCTATTACGAGGAGGCATAGCTTTAAATTAAGGGCTGGTAGGTATAGGACAGATGTTAGGGGTTGGTTCTTCACTTGTGAGTTCATGGAATGCCCTGCCAGTAGCAGTGGTGGACTCTCCCTCTTTATGGGCATTTAAGCAGGCATTGGATAGGCATATGGAGGATAGTGGGCTAGTGTAGGTTAGGTGGGCTTGGATCGGCGCAATGTCGAGGGCCAAAGGGCCTGTACTGCGCTGTATTCTTCTTTGTTCTATGTCTGTGACCACATTGACTATACTTTTTGAATAACACACTTAGCCGGCTGTGAAGTACTTTGGAATGCTCTGAGATTATAAAAGGCACTGTACAAACAAAAGCTTTGCCTTAAACCAGCCACTTGATCAGGCTGAATCACGTAAAGCAAAACCTCAGCAACCAATTCATTCCTGAGTTGAGCTTCAACTGCTTCATCCTGTCTGCCGGTAGAAATGTAGATTCCATGCAATTGCCTGCATCAATTCTTGGTTCAACTCCAGCAACTGAGAAGCATTAATCAAAGATTAATGGAACTAGGGGACATGATGTGATAATAAGGGGTCTCCCATTTTATTTTCTCTCAGAGTCATGAATCTTTGAAACACACATTGCCCATTCAGTGGTGGAGGCAAGTGCATCTTTGGAACACCAACTTCCAGAAGTCTTAGAGTAAAGCATAATGGACACTTGGTCCGTCTGATCTCTCGGACTGATTTCAATCAGTTGAGGGGGTTAGAGGGGAACTTCCCAAACACATAATTTCCTTGAGCTTGGGTTGATCTTATCGCCTTTTCTTGTATCTCCCAGCTGATCACATGATGGAAGTGGTTGGGGTGTTTGAAAGTGTCTCCAGTACTCTGACCATCAGGAATGGGGGACAAGCTTGATGCATCAGTGCATCTTTCCCTGCCCGTCATTTTTAAATGTTTCTACAACATGAAACGCAAGGTAAAACTGGCAATCAAGCAATGATGGCAACAATGTTGCAACAACTTAGGAAGCAGGTTCAGCACAAACAGGAAGCCTCAAATTTTGTAACATTATGGAATGTAAAACTGTCAAGTTGGAAAGATACATGTTTAATTTCCTCAGCTTCAGTTTATCTTCAAAAGGTTTTTGGAAGTCCTGTACAATGTTTTGATGTTATGGTAACAGTGATGTAGTGGTTCATAGGCTACATGGTAGATTAACAGCTAGCCACCACATAAGATTAACCAAAAAGCTTATTTCAGACCTAATTTCAAGTGCAGGAGTGATTTTATGATTTTTGTATATAAGTGGGGCTGTGTAGCTCAATATGTAATTACTGGTTACTCTTGCTTTGTAGTACTAGGCCTGGTTTGTATGCTTAGCCACAATAGTCTGTGGTTATCCTTCCAACTTCCAGAGTCAAGAAACTCAGAAAAGCTCAAGCTGGTATATAATAACGATAGTCTTCTGATTGATCCCCTAGGCTCTTCATGATTATCGCGGTAAGTAAAGGCACGTGCTAATTTGTAAGGAACAAGAGTATTCCAAGATAACAATCAACTAAAGAAAAAAAGGTCCTGTGTTAACACAAAGGGATCCTATAGTTTTGACGCCCCAACAGGTTGTGTGCTACAATAATGCAATGAGTGTTGTTTTCAGCAAAATGAGCTTTCTTTTCACTGTGATGAAATTAAAATTGGATAGTGTACTTATTGCTGATGAAAAACAAGGGTCACTGCAAGACAAACAGCCAGAGAAAGAATAAGACACACACACTCAAAACACAAGAGGAGAATACTCGGGCAGAAAGAGTTAACAGTAAATTGATTTCTCACTACTTATTTGCAAAAAAATTGTTCTTTTTGTTATTTATTTTGGTGTCATTCATGATATCAGTATGAAATCTATAAAACTACTGTTATAAATTCAGTTTGTTAGAGTGGGTCAAATACTAGATACAGTAAATCACCACAGACTTATGAAATCTGCCTACATGGAAATCCTCTTTAGAAAAACAGGAAATTAAACATTATGCTATTTTCAGCAGTGATGTGCAAAGACAAGCACTAAGGAGTGGTTGAGAAGCTATGTTGCTATGGATACTGTTGCTAGAACGACGGGCAACAGATGTCGCTATGGATGCTGCTTTGAAGTTGCTATCTATAAAATTAGGATTGCAGTGAACTCCTTGAGACTAATGCATTCCTTTGGAGGTGCAGGCATGCACATTATGCATTGCCAAATCTTCAGGTTGATGCCATGGGGACCAATGCTAAGAATGTTACAGAAAAGAGATAGTTCGGAATGATAGCAACTCAATAAAGGATGCTGGTTGTAAGGAAAGCTGTGTCAACAGCTAACTCATTCAACATTAAAAAGGCTCCTGCAGACTGGATAAGTAACCCACTTTTTAAGAAGAGAGATAATGGGAGTGGAATTGAGAAGCGCACACATATTGGCTTCAGGGGAGGTGACGACCTAGTGGTATGATCACTAGATTATTAATTTCATTGGATAAACATATGGATGATAATGGAATAGTGTAGGTTAGATGGGCTTCAGATTAGTTTCACAGATCAGCGCAGTATCGAGGGCTGAAGAGCTTGCACTGTGCTGTAATGTTCTACTCTAGATATCTTGGTAATGTTCTGGGTACCTGAGTTCAAATCCTGCTATGGCAGAGAGTGGAATTTGAATTCAATAAGTATCTGGAATTTATAGTCTAATGATAACCATGAAACCATTATCAATTGTCAGAAAAAAAACCCATCAGGTTCAGTAATGTCCTTTAGGGAAGGAATCTGCCTTCCTTAACTGGTCTGGCCTACATTTGACTCCAGACCCACAACATTGTGGTTAACATTTAATTAGGCAATTAGGGATGGGTAATAAATGCTGACATGGCCAGCGGCACCCACATCCCATAAATGAATAAAAAAAGGAGATAAAAAATAGAAAAATATTGATGTGATTGAGGATAGTCAACATGGATTTATGAAAAGGAAATCACGTTGACAGGTTTTTGCGGATATTATTTCAGCACAGATAAAGAAGAACCAGTAGATGTGGTGTAGTTTGATTTTCAGAAGGCTATTGAGAAGTAACAGAGGTTGTTAGCAAATAGAGCATGGGTTTAGTATTATATTAGTAATATACTACATCAGTTTGAGAATTGATTAATGGACAAAATAAACTAGGAATAAACTATTACTAATGGGGTACAGCAAAGATCACATCCCTAATGAAGAGCCTATGCTCGCAATATTGACTCTCCTGATCTTCTGATGCTGCCTGACCAGCTGTAGTTTTCCAGTGTCACACTTTTTGTCTACTGCAAAGATCAGTGTTGTTCACAACCTACACAAAGGATAATAATTTAGGGGCTAAATGTAATATTCCCAAACTTGATGACACAAAATGAGGTGAAAATATAAATTATTATGCAAGGATGCTTCAGAGAATCCTGGACTGGGTGTCCTTCTTCATAGTCAGTGAAAGCCAACATGCAGCACAACAACCAGTTAGGAAGGTAAACAACATGTTCAACATATGTGGATTTACATACACAAGTGAAGATGTCTTGCTGAGATCTCACCAGCAGTACTCAATTTTGGTCTCCTGAACTAAGGAAAGATATACTTTCTCTACAGGGAGTGCATCAGAAGTCACCAAATTAATCTCTGGCATTGTCTTAGGAAGACAGACTGAAAAAGCTAAATCTTATTTTGTAGAGATTTGAAGAATAAGAGAGTTCACTTTGAAAGTTACAAAGTTTTACCAGGGGATGACAAAGTAGATATCAATAGAATGTTGTTGCTGGCTGGCAAGTCCATAACCAGGGGATAAAAACTCAAAATAAGGGGTTGGCCATTTTTGATTAAGATGAGGAGGAATGTTCTCACTTATAGGATGGTCAATCTTTGGAATTCTCTACCCAGAGTACTGTGGAAGTAAAATCACTAAGCATTTTATAAATAGAAGTCACTAGATTTATAAAGACGAATAACATCAATGGCATGGAGATAGTATGGGAAATTGGCGTAAAAGTTGATGATCAAACATCATCTAATTGAATGGTGGAGCAAGATCAACAAGCTGAATGGCCTACTCACATACTAGTATTACATAAAGCAAAAGATCACAGGGCAATTTCTCCGAAAATATTGGCCCAAGTTCACAAATGGGCCAGTTAGCAAAAAAAGCCAATTCCATCCTCAACTGCAATGAAGAGGCGGGCAAGTCAAAACTGGTTACTGTGGTTCCAGGCTAGAGGCAAGTGGGTATCAGCCATGATTTCTGCTAAAGACTTAATGATGCCAGCTGGCAAGTGTATCACTGTGGATAGGACAGAAGAGAACAGAATTTGGGCTTGAATGTGATGACCTTCAAGGTCAAATAATCTGTTGACATTAAGACTTGTTGGAAGAACAGCTTGGACTGTAGACCAACTAATATCTATGAAGCGTCCCCCACTCCCCCAACACGATTCTCAGCGAGAACATTTGGAAGGTGACATTGCAGTTTTAAAACAAATTGCTGAAACTCATTACTGGCATGGGTCAGCAACGATCTCATTGAATGATGGCACAGACTCAAGGGGATGAATGGCCTACACCCTATTTTGCGACGTCCCATTGTGAGTTGCACAAACAATGTTGCCTTGTTCAAACAGTGGGGGAGGACTGCTGGATTTATCAGGTGTGTGCGTCTGTGCATGTGTCATTATGTGTGCACGTGTTCGCTCAGGGCAATTTTGCCCAGAGACTGTCTGTTGATAGGTTTTCCATTTAGGGCTAATTATATGGGTCAGTGACAACAATGAGCAGTTGGACATTCTATATGGGTAGAGAAAGACGCTAAAAAGACAGCACTGCACTCACTGCATGCACAAGTAACAAAAAAAAAGGTAAAGATTAAAAGGCTGGTATTGGCATTAGTAGACTAGTTTTAAATATTTTCTAAACTGATCTTTAGCTTCCAAGAGCTTAGAGAAATAAACTTTGGGGTGACTTAATTTGATGGGCTAAATGCATCTGTGGAGGTAGACATTTTAAGCTTGAGAGGTTAGGGACCATGAGAGGTTTTAAACTGTGTTTAGATACACTACATTAGGTCTTAAGGTTTTTTCCTCCTATAGAGACCAGGGTGACTGCTGAATCTGGATTCATAGCAATGGTTCAAACAGAAACTAGATAATTATCTGGCTGCAACCAATATCCCTGGGTACAGAAAGCAGATGGGTTTGCACTTCATAATGGCAACATCCTGACACAAGTCGGAAAGGAATTTTCTTTCCAAATTGACTAAACTATTTTACATAATCTTTGACATTCCCATTTAATTTTAGCATTTTCTGTTGTGTCTTTTCATACATTTTGCAGTTCTCCATCCCACTAAGCTTCAGCTCTGATTAATGATGGGTCTAGCGATGATTGGCAAGAACTAAGTAGCCAAAACCACTAACTTAATTTGAAAACAGGATGTAAATTTATAATCTAGAGTGATACCCAACCTAGCACAGAGTGTGTGAGGTACAGTCAGCAATACCATTCATCCAATGTGACACTTGATTCAGACCAGTGTAACATTCACTTAATCTCCGAAACAGTCAAAGACCCATGACAGTTTTTCTGGTGTCCTAACCAATATTTCTCCCTAAGCTAACCATTATAAAAGAAACAGTTTACTCCTCTCCTTACCACTTGGTAGGAACTTGCATGTGTGCCGCATGATGCTACATAAGACAATTATCACACTTCAGGATGTTTGTTTGTCAAACACTGGTTGGAATACAGCTTGATAAATACAAGAATATTTTTCTTTCAAGGATATTCTGTCATTACCATGATTCCTCCCCAGCGGGAGCTGTGAAAAGTGTTTGATTCAACGGGAGATCCATCGCTGTCACGGATATACAGTGGAGAATGTGAATATTCAGGAACGTAAAGAAGAAAATTTAAAACAGGGTAGCTTGAAGCAACGTTAGACCCTAGGAACAAAACAAAATAAGTTGAATTTCATGTGGGTTTGGTAGCCATCCTGTCCTCACCACTGACTCCAGCCTTCCCTCCATGTACAGTGTACATCCTAGCCAAAATCCTCTTATGTTAATATATTGTAATTTTCTTCCCTTCAAAATGATTACATTTTAATATTCAATGCACACTTTTAGGAATCTGGAGGATTTGATTACATGCACCTCTTTCTGAGAGAGAAAACTGATGTCTATTCATTTTCCTCAGTCAGAAGGGAAGAATTTCAGAGGAAGGATCTAAAGGGAAGGAAGAAGGGAGAAAAGGAAAAAAAGAGAAAAGAGAAAGCATGACAGAGAAACAGACAGAACTCGTATGTTGAGATCATGAAAGGTAGAATATCTTAAAGTGCTTCACAGTCAATTAGATACATTGTAATTTTAGTTACTGTTGCAATGTAGGACATGCAGCAATCAGTGAATATGAAGATCCCACAAACACAAATGAACAAAATTACCAGATCTCCTGTATTTTAAAGAAAATGTTATGTTGACTTAGGGATAAATATTTGAAAAGACAGCTTTTAGCTTTCTCCAAACTTCTTCTACATCCAAAGTACTGAAAAAGAAAGTGCCATAGAAATGGTGGATGCATTAGCGGTCATCTTCCAAGATTCAAGAGAGTCTGGAACAACTCCTACAGATTTGAGGGTAGCTAAGGTAGCCCCTCTGTTTAAGGCGGCTGACAGGGAGAAAACCAGCCAGCCTGTCATTAGTGGTGAGAAAAATGATAGAGTCCATTATAAAAGATTTAATAACTGAGCAGTTGGAAAACAGTGGCAGGATCAGACAGTCAGCATAGATTTACACAAAGGAAGTCATGGCTGACAAATCTATTAGAGTCATAGAGCTGTACAGCATGGAAACAGACCCTTCGGTCCAACCCGTCCATGCCGACCAGATATTCCAACCCAAACTAGTCCCATCTGCCAGCACCCGGCCCATATCCCTGCAAACCCTTCCTATTCACATACCTATCCAAATGCCTCTTAAATGTTGCAATTGTACCAGCCTCCACCACTTCCTCTGGCAACTCATTCCGTACACATAGCCCTCTGTGTGAAACGGTTGCCCCTTAGGTCTCTTTTATATCTTTCCCCTCTCACCCTAAACCTATGCCACTCTAGCTCTGGACTCCACGACACCAGGGATAAGACTTTGCCTATTTACCCTATCCATGCCCCTCATAATTTTGTAAACCTCTATAAGGTCACCCCTCAGCCTCCGACGTTCCAGGGAAAACAGCCCCAGCCTGTTCAGCCTCACCCTATAGCTCAAATTCTCCAACTCTAGCAACATCCTTGTAAATCCTTTGTGAACTCTTTCAAGTTTCACAACATCTTTCCGATAGGAAGGAAACCAGAATTGCACGCAATATTCCAACAGTGGCCTAACCAATGTCCTGTACAACCGCAACATGACCTCCCAACTCCTGTACTCAATACTCTGACCAATAAAGGAAAGCATACCAAACGCCTTCTTCACTATCCTGTCTACCTGCGACTCCACTTTCAAGGAGCTATGAACCTGCACACCAAGGTCTCTTTGTTCAGCAACACTCCCTAGGACCTTACCATTAAGTGTATAAGTCCTACTAAAATTTGCCTCCCCAAAATGCAGCACCTCGCATTTATCTGAATTAAACTCCACCTGCCACATCTCAGCCCATTGGCCTATCTGGTCCAGATCCTGTTGTAATTTGGTCCAGATCCTGTTGTGAGTGGGCGGCATGGTGGTTAGCACTGCTGCCTCACAGCGCCAGAGACCCGGGTTCAATTCCCGTAATCTAATCTAATCTGAGGTAACCCACTTCGCTGTCCACTACACCTCCAATTTTGGTGTCATCTGCAAATTTACTAATTGTACCTCTTATGCTCGCATCCAAGTGATTTATGTAAATGACAAAAAGTAGAGGACCCAGCACCGATCCTTGTGGTACTCCACTGGTCACAGGCCTCCAGTCTGAAAAACAACCCTCCACCACCACCCTCTGTCTTCTACTTTTGAGCCAGTTCTGTATCCAAATGGCTAGTTATTAGAATTCTTTGAGGATTTAACTCTTAGAATTTATGAAGAGGAGCTGGTGGGTATGGTTTATTTGAACTGTTGAAAGGTTTTCAACAAGTCTGATACAAAAGATTAGTGTGTAAACTTAAAGCATGTGGGATTAGGGTAGTGTATTGAGATGGATAGTGAACTGGTTGGCAAACAGGAAACAGAAAATAGGAATAAATGGTTTTTATTTCGAGGGCAATCAATATTGCAGGACCACAGCTATTCACAATAAATATTTATAATTTAGATGATAAAGCTAAATAATATCACCAAATTTGCAGACGACACAAATCTGGGTGGGAGGGTGAACCGTGAGGAGGATGCAGAGATGCTTCATTGTAAATTGGACAAACTGAGAAATATATTGTGGATAAATAAGGTTATTGCTTTGGCAGCAAAAACAAGAGAGCAGATTATCATCTAAATGGTTATAAATTAAGATAGGGAAATTCGCAATGAGATCAGGGTGTTCTTGCACACCGGCTGCTGAAGGTAAGCATAGATTTGGTAAAGAAGGCAAATGGTTCACTGATCTTCATAGAAGGATGATTCGAGTACAGGGCAGGGATGTCTTGCTGCAATTATACAGGGCCTTAGTGAAACCACAACTGGTATATTGCATGCAGCTTTGATGTCATTATCTGAGGAAGGACATTGTTGCTTTTGAGGGAGTACAGTGAAAGTTTATCAGACTGATTCCTGGGATAGCGGGACTGATGTATGAAGAGAGTTCCAATGATGGGGGATTACAGAACCAGGGGCCACAGTCCAAGGTTACAATGTAAACCATGAAGATGGAGAAATTTCTTCACCCAGTTCTGAAGGAGGATCACCGGACCTGAACATTAACTATGATTTCTCTCAACAGATACTGCCGGACAATGCTGAGTTTTTCCAACAATTTCTGTTTTTGTTTCTGATTTATAGCATTCACAGTTCTTTTGCGTTTCTTAAAGATACAGGTTAAAGTTCCATCCCATTGTCTCTATCAAACACTCCCAGGACAGGTACTGCATGGGATTAAATACTTGATAAAGCTACCTCTACACTACCTACTTTGAGAGAATTCAGTCCAGAGTGAATCATTCTCCACCTACCTGTAGACTAGGATCTCATGTCCTATTAGTACCTCAACTCCAATCCAAGGTTCAGCAGATGTCACACACTGTATCATGCACTTAGCAGCTTTGACCTCTGTATTTACATAAACACTGAAGCCAGGCTTCAGGAATTAAACATTTCCCTGCATTGCAACAATGACGACGCCTGAAAGTGCATCATTGACTACACATCACTATATAACATGCTGAGACTCTGAAATTATAAAAATTATATCCATAAAACTACAAATTCTCTCTTTCTTAAAACAAAAACACATTCTGGCTTGGATGAAAACTCCTGCAGTCAGTTTATTTTTGCAACATTGCATAACATAGTCTCGAGATTCCAAAGATAGTGGTTTACACACGACTCATTCAGTCCCAACTCCAATCAATTTATTCATGAGTTTACGTCTGGCAGAGGATTAATATTCACAAAGCCACCAGCAATAATCAGATAGTAATTGTTGAACAAGCTTAACTGGAGGTGGATGCAGCACCAACTTAACCCACAAGGTTCTTCTGTAGATCTAGGGCCGACAAGGTCAAAGCTGGCAAATGTTGGTGGACACATTGGCACAGAGATGGGGCATGAGTTAAAAGAATTTGGGATCTGGTGAAAGTCTGTTATTTTGGATAATAGTACAAAAAAGAAACATTGGCAGTTTTGGAGATTGAACCAAAACATTTACTCTAATGATGAGACAGAATTGTGGGGCTTGAGTACCAGGACATTCCTCCCATCACAGCTATGTCACTAGGTTCTACCCTGAGACTGAATTTAATTTTAAGGTATAAAACAAAGAGCTGGGTGAAAAAAAAAATCATAAGGTCTGGTAGCATCTCTGAGGGGAGAGAAACAGAATACATGTTCAGAGTCCAAAGAAAGTGCTGCAATACAGAAAAGTCATATGAAACTTGAAACATGAATTTTGTTTCTCTCCCCATAGACTATGCAAGACATATTGAAAATTTCCTGCACTGTTTTTATTTCAGATTGTCAGCAACATTTTGCTTTTACTTTAATGGATGTCACATACCTTCCTTGTTCATTGGCCTGCCTGTCCAACTTGAAACAGTGCCTGTCTGCATAATGAGTAATGCAAGACATCAATACGAAGCATTTTTTTTAATTCACTCATGGGATGCAGGTATGTCTGGCTAGGCAAGCATTTATTTCCCAGCCATAATTGCCTAGAGAGCAGTTAAGACTCAAAGTTGCTGTGGGTCTGGAGACAGATGTAGGCCAGACCAGGTAAGGATGACAGATTTCATTCCCTAAAGGAGATTAGTGAATTCAGATCGGTACTTCCGACAATCAACAATGGCTTCATGGTCATCATTAGATCCTTAAGTTCAGATTCTTTATTGAATGCAAATTTCACCATCTGCTGTGGCGGGATTTGAAACCGGATCACCAAACCATTAGCTGAGTTCCTGGATTCATAGTCCAGTGGTAATACTACTAGGCCATTACCTCCCCTTTCAAATATTCACTGAAACGCATTTTCCAGCAGGAATGCACAGGACAGTGATCAGAAGCAGCAGCTTTGCCTAATTCCTCCTTCTCAAGACTATAGTCTCCGCAAAGTCCTAACAAGCAGAGCCTGGAGATTGAAATGAAAAGCCTGTGCTTTGATTTGCTCAATGCCTCACCAAATACTGGACTAATCAACTGTGCTGTTGTGGTGCAGTGGCAGTGTCCCTGCCTCTGGACCATCAGCCAGGGCCCAAGTCCCACTTCCTCCAATGTAATAACAAGTTAATTAGAAAATATTTTAAAATCCGTTTAATCATGCAGTTATTTAATTGGTTGATTTGTGAAGGGTTTACAAATAAAATTAGGCTCTGGTGCAGTGGGGAGTTGACTTCTGGACAGAAACAGATCCAGAAGGGAGGTGTTTGTGCTAAATTGTAGATTTACAATAAAACTCTTCCAAGTTTCGGAAAGTCTTGACCTAAGTCAACCGGGGGATAGTGGTCTGTTTAAAAACTCGTATGTCTAACACTGTACAGAGGGTGTCTGGTGCTGGCTGAAACATAAGCATTGTTTTGGAGACAGTAATTTGTGGACCAAGAATTTTGGCAGCACTCGAGAATTTGTTTTCCATACTCTGGATGTACTTTTCTTTGTTGTGATTTTTAATAGACAAAGGTATAAAAGAAAACAAAGTCAAGGAGGGTAAATGGAGCTAGGTTAAATATCAGACATGATCTCTCTGAATGCCAGAACAAATTAGAGAGACTGAACAGCCTTCTACTGAGGAGAAGCAGGCCTGCTGTGCCCAGCCTAGCCACTGGGGCAAGACACACAGTGAACACATCCAAAGTGGGGCTGGAATTACTGCACATGGTACATGTTGCTCAAAGAGTTTCTTCTCTTTTAAAAAAAGCAGTTGCTTAAAATAAAATGTTTGACATGTATCCAAGCAGCAAAAAGAGTTTACACAAGAGATGTGAACTCATTTATTCCATGCAGGCTCTATGTCCCCACTGAATTCAATTACACTAAATGTGTTTCTTTACTAATCCACATACTTTGTTAACTCAGCCACAAACCAAGGCTGTATTCCAGCAATACTTCTGTTATGTAAGCAACCTTGAAGTGTTTTCCCTAGTTATCTCTCTTTCCCATTTCTATGTAAGCCACACAATATCTGTAACTGAGCTGCATCCTAAATTATAATCATTTTCATAAAGAGCAAGCCCCCTGCGGCACACGGCCCTCTGCTCATTGCCTCCCCACAACAGCATGACTCAGCCTCAGAACCAAGTACAATTGGATAGGGAAGGTAAATGAGGAAGGTGCCGAAACCAATCTAGGAGTCACTGGCAATGACATGTACAAAAGACACTACAGGAAGTGCCCTTCATAAACTCAGCACCCAAATTCTTGACCAACACGATATTAGAAACTTCAGGTTGTGCACAGCAAGAAATTAAGAATTCCAGTTTTCTATGCAACCACTTAATGTCCAGCTGTTGCTGTTGCAACCCCTCCACAGCAACAGCTACAGCAGTGACAGCACCAAATGATTCTGATTCAGATGATGAAAATTCTTCCCATTCAAAACAATCAACCAATGATGCTAAACAGTAAACCTCTGCAAGTTATTGCTCGGTATCCCAATTTGTATTTTAGCTATGACTCTGATACACAGATACAACAGCTTCCAGGCAGTTAGAGGGCAGTTTCCAGATTCAGTGTGACAGTAATGCCACACACACAGGTCTACAGGAGCCTTGTGACAGTCAAGAGACACAGCAGCCTGTCAAATATTTTCATGGCAAGTTTCTCCATCTGGTGGCTAACCAATAAGAATAAAGACATTGAAAGTTACATTTACTTTGGGAATAAGCATCAATCACTCACTCTACAGGGATTGATAACTGGTTTGGTAAAACCATATCTCAGATGGAATTGACATACAATATACTGCAATGTTGGGTTGTACACTGATTTTCAGCCAATACAGAAATAAACACAGGGAGAAGTATAAATACTAGAAACCTGGAACCGCAACAACCAGTGCTGCATGGTGACAGCAGGTAAGTCACAGAACCAGAGGCCATTTGGCCCACTGTACCTATACCATCTCTTTGAAGGTGTTAAATGCTTCATCTAATTTTCTCAGTTCTTTCATCACAGTCCAGAAAAATGTTACTTTTCAAATACTAATTCAATTCCCTTTTCAAAATTACCATCAAATCAGCTTCCACAGCCCTATCAGTGAGTAAATTTGAGGAGTTAGAGGTAATGGGGTTGCAAGGTTATGGGGAGAAGGCAGGAAAATGGGGGTGAGGAGCATATCAGCCATGATCAAATGATGGAGCATTTTCAATGGGTCAAATAGCCTAATTCTGCTTCTATATCATGAACCTATTACACAGCATGTTCCAGATTGACATAATGAGATGAGACTGGTTCACCATTTGACTGTAGAATCATCGCTACAATAGATGGAGATTCTTACCCAGTTTGGCTTCGACCGGATTGATCACATGAGGCAAGCTATCCTCATTCAAAGTAAAGCTTGATGAAGTCTTATTGTAGCGTGGTGTTACACCAAGAACTGCATAATACAGTATCTGTAAAGAGAGAGCTGGGGTTGGTCATGAGTCTCAGCTCAGGCAGAGGTTGGAATAACAGAGAATCAGTAACAATATTTTAACTGTGCTGCTAATCATCCAAAATGCACTCAGCCAAACACTCTAAATTTCACTGTGGCAATGCTTAAAGATATAATTGCCACGTGGACAACTTCAGTGATCTTTTTCCAGGTTCAAATCCTACTTATGAAACGATTTCCCTACCTTAAATGATAGAGGCCATTACCAACAGGTTTCACGAAGCACTTCTACCTAATCCATCCACTAATGTAAAAGGAAAATAGACCATCACCTTTATTGCAAGGGGATTAGAGTATTAAAGGAGGAAGTCTCACTACAACTGCAAAGGGCCCTGGTGAGACTACATCTGAGCTACTATACACGGATTTAGGCTGTCTATTTAAGGAAGAATATTCTTGCATTGGAAACTATTCAGGAAAAGGTTCACAGTGTTGATTTCCAGAATGAAAGGGTTGGCTCAGAAGTAAAGGTTGACCAGGATGGGCGTGTAGAAATTGGGGTTTAGAAAAATGAGAGATGACCTTAGATGACCTTAGTGGGCAGCACGGTAGCACAGTGGTTAGCACTGCTGCCTCACAGCGCCTGAGACCCGGGTTCAATTCCCGACTCAGGCGACTGACTGTGTGGAGTTTGCACGTTCTCCCCGTGTCTGCGTTGTAATGTAATGTAATAATGAAATGTATAACATGGTGAAGGAGGTTAACAGGGTGGAAACTTGGAGGACATTTCCCCTCATGGAGGAATCTAGAAACAGGGAACACAGTCTGAAAACTAAGATGCAAATGAAGAGCTATATTTTCTCACAGAAGGTCATTACTCTTTGGAGATTTCTTGCCAAGAGGACAGTGGAGGCTGGAACATCAAATAGCTTCAAGGCCGAGTCAGACAGATTTTGGATAAATAGCAAGTTGCCGAGAGAGTTAAATAATGTACACTGACACCTCCAGTGTAGTGCTGAGTAAGCATCGTACTGTCAGAAGGTCAGTGTTGACAGAGTGCAACAGTCAGAGGGTCAGTACTGAGGGAGTACCATGCTATCAGAGGGACACTACTAAGGGAGCGCCATGCTGTTAGTGTCAGTACTGAAGGAGCACTGCACAGTTGGAGGGTCAGAGCTGAGGGAGCACTGCACTGTCATAGTATCAGTACTCAGGGAGTACCATACTGTCAGAGGATCAGTACTGAGACAGCACTGCACTGAGGAAAATACTAAGCAAGTACTGAATTGGTAGAGAGAGTGTGCTGAGGGAGTGGAGCCCACTTGGACAGTCAATACTGAAAGAGCACCATGATAGCAAGTTTTGAGAAGATTTGTAGCTCAGGTTAAGATTCTGAATGTAGGTTTGCTTATTGAGCTGGAAGGTTCATTTTCAGACGTTTCATCACCATACTGGGTAACATCTTCAGTGGGCCTCTGGACGAAGCACTGCTGATGATTCCTGCTTTCTATTTATATATTTGGGTGTGTTTGAGTTGGTGATGTCATTTCCTGTGCTGATGCAATTTCCTATAGTGACGTCATTTCCTGTTCTTTTTCTCAGGGGTTGGGAAATCGGGTCCAAGTGGCTGTGTTTGTTAACATTGACTTGGACCCGAATTCTCACCCCCTGAGAAAAAAAACAGGAAATGACATCACCATAGGAAATGTCATCACCAACCCAAAGAATCCCGAATATATAAATAGAAAGCAGGAATCATCAACAGTGCTTCTCCGGAGGCCCACAGAAGATGTTATCTAGTATGGTGACGAAACGTCTGAAAATGAACCTTGCAGCTCAGCGAGCAAACCTAAATCCAGAACACCATGACGTCAGAGGATTCTGTTAGAGAATCAGTCTGAAGAAATGCTACTGTCTGAAAAAAATTGCAAAGAGATACTTTATTTATAAAATATTATCTGATTAGAGTGGTGCTGGAAAAGCACAGCAGTTCAGGCAGCATCCAAGGAGCAGTAAAATCGACGTTTCGGGCAAAAACCCTTCATCAGGAATACAGGCAGAGTGCCTGAAGGGTGGAAAGATAAATGAGAGGAGGGTCGTTCTTCCTCCAGGCGTTGGGTGGTGAGGGAGCGGCGGTGAAGGAGGCCCAGGACCTCCATGTCCTCGGCTGAGTGGGAAAGGGAATTGAAATGTTGGGCCACAGGGCGGTGTGGTTGATTGGTGCGGGTGTCCCAGAGATGTTCCCTAAAGCGCTCTGCTAGGAGGCGTCCAGTCTCCCCAATGTAGAGGAGACCGCATTGGGAGCAACGGATATAATAAATGATATTGGTGGATGTGCAGGTAAAACTTTGATGTATGTGGAAGGCTCCTTTAGGGCCTTGGATGGAGGTGAGAGAGGAGGTGTGGGCGCAGGTTTTGCAATTCCTGCGGTGGCAGGGGAAGTTGCCAGGACGGGAGGGTGGGTTGTTGGGGGGCATGGACCTGACCAGGTAGACATGAAGGGAACGGTCTTTGCGGAAGGCGGAAAGGAGTGGGGAGGGAAATATATCCCTGGTGGTGGGGTTCGTTTGGAGATGGCGGAAATGTCAGCAGATGATTTGGTTTATGCGAAGGTTGATAGGGTGGAAGGTGAGCACCAGGGGGGTTCTGTCCTTGTTACTGTTGGAGGGGTGGGGTCTGAGGGCAGAGGCGCGGGATGTGGACGAGATGCTTTGGAGGCCATCTTTAACCACGTGGGAAGGGAAATTGCGGTCTCTAAAAGAGGAGGTCATCTGGTGTATTCTGTGGTGGAACTGGTCCTCCTGGGAGCAGATACGGCCGTGTCGGAGGAATTGGGAATAGGGGAGGTAGGGTGGGAAGAGGTGTAATCCAGGTAGCTGTGGGAGTCGGTGTCAAGTTGGTCGTCATTAATAGAGATGGAGAGGTCCAGGAAAGGGAGGGAGGTGTCAAAGATGGTCCAGGTAAATTTAAGGTCAGGTGGAATGTATAGGTGAAGTTGATGAATTGCTCAACCACCTCGCGGGAGCACGAGGTGGCGCCAATGCAGTCATCAATGTAGCGGAGGAAGAGGTGGGGAGTGGTGCCCGTGTAATTACAGAAGATGGACTGTTCTACGTAGCCAACAAAGAGACAGGCATAGCTGGGGCCCATGCGGGTGCCCATGGCTACCTCTTTGGACTGAAGGAAGTGGGAGGATTCAAAGGAGAAATTGTCAAGGGTGAGGACCAGTTCGGCCAGATGAATGAGTGTGTCAGTGGAAGGATACTGTTGGGGACGTCGGGAGAGGAAGAAATGGAGGGCTTGGAGGCCCTGGTCATGGCGGATGGAGGTGTAGAGGGACTGGATATCCATGGTGAGATGAGGCATTGGGGGCCAGGGAAACGGTAGCCTTGGAGGAGGTGGAGGGCGTGGGTGGTGTCTCGAACATATGTGGGGAGCTCCTGGGCTAGGGGGGATAAGACAGGTCGAGGTAGGTAGAAATGAGTTCAGTGGGGCAGGAGCACGCTGAGACAATGGATCAGTCCCATTGTACCTAAAGTAGTTCTGTACAGTCTTTGCATATAAAGAACAAAAACACTGGAATTTGAAGTTCCTGGAGTTAAAAAACCAAAGGCATTTCCTACTCATGCAGGACACTATTTTTATACATTGAGACAAAGAGAGGATCTGATAACTGCATGGACCCTTGTTGTATTTTGGCAGAAAGAACTTAGATGATAAACTTTCTCTATTCTACTTTGGCAGCTGCCCCAAGCTTTCCTGTGTCCCCCAGCACATACCCCTGAACCTTGGAATATGCCAGTCTGCAATATTTGGTTGAGGTCAACTGTCCAAGATAAATATTTAGGGAGCACTGCACTATAGGAGAGTCAGTATAGAAGGATTGCTGAACTGACAGAGAGCAACATTATTGGATGGATGATACTTAAGGAGTGTTGTCCTGTCAGCAGATCAGTCCTAAGTAAGTGCTGGACTTTCTGTGGTCTAAAGTCTTCAGGATGGGATGCTAGTTGAGGTTCTGCCCAGGTGGATGTAACAGGTTCCACAGCATTACTTCACATAACAGGTTAGTTTCCTTGGTATCCTGGCCAACAGGAATCCCTCAACCAACACATCAAACAGATAATCTAGTCACCTGCGTCAATACTACTTGTGGCAATGTGCTGTATGCAAATTGGCTGCAACCTTTCACTACAAGTGAGCTTTAGGGTGTTCTGATCTTATGAGAGGCACTGTGTAAAATTCTCTTTCCTGTTGATTTATTTTATTTTCCTTCTCTAATTATTTTACACTTGATGGTGTCCTGGTGAAAGGGATTCATTCTTCTGCCCAGTTCTTTCAGTTTCAGAAACAATCTTTTCAACTCAACCTTACCTGAGAGTCAACAGAAAAGTTAGCGAATACTGACATCTTGTCCAGGAAGGGTTGCACATAATTATTCACTGCTTGTTCAATGTCCCAACAAGTGTTGTGGGATTTGGGATCAGGATTCAACAAACTGAAAGTGATTTCATATCCTACATGGAGATTGAAAAGAGTACAGCTCATCAAAATGGAAACTAATGTGCATCATTGAAACAAACACTGATTGTGGTATTGAGGGTATTTAATACTGCTTTATGCACTAATTGATAAACCTGGTCTGATAATTATTTAATATGAAGAACATTGCAATTATTTAACAGATGAGGGCAGGGCAATTCTCAGAGCCAAGATTAACATACATGCAGCAATGCTGCGATTTGCAGAATGCTCCTCTACACCAAGTTTTGAAATAAATATTAAAATATTTAAGCTGTAAGATATCTGAATGATCACTCCATCAGCTATGAGCATTTGTTGAGAGATTAGAGGGGAGAATCCAAGGGAAATTGTGCATAGTTCCAGTATGCATGTGGTTACATCTGTGGGATCTCAAGTGAGGGTGGCACATATGCAGTTTTATTCTTGCTTGGTTCAGGAGAAAGGCTACAATTGCTTTCTGCTTCCTGAGCACAAAGAGAGCAGCTTGGGCTCCTGCTCTGTACCTAGTTTGCTTGTGTATGTGAATGTCAAGCAAGGGCAGATTGGATTCAGCTGTGATACATCCCAGTCAAAGTCCTTGTTAAGATACTGGGGGAGTTTTAACCCGACTTACCAATTAATAAGCTAACAGGATTAGGTGCAACACCACGTTACAAAATATGAAATAAAGAGTAATATTGGGCAGGATTTACATCCAGCATTGAATTCAACAGTTAGTTCATCTCACAAGACTTTAAAATTGCTCTCATTGTGTCTATGCTCAAATCTACTGATTACGTTCTCAGGCAAGATACTAGAGCATGGTTACAAACAATAAAACTATCTTCCAATGACAGTACATAACTTCAGGAGAGATAGGAAGAGAAGCAGAGCACCAAACAATACAAAAGGGAAAATTCTTACCAAGACTAGATTTAAAAGCTGTCATGCTGTCTGTGAAGGTGTCAGTGCCAAATGTTCCTGAAGGAAAGCGACTAGACAATGCTGCAACCACCATGTCATCAGTGAAAGACATTGTTTGCAGGATATCTTCCACATAGTCGTCAATGTCCTGAAGTACCTCCGCCACAGTATGAGATCTAGTCACAGGTGAGCGCAGAAAGGCAGCCCTGTGTTTCCCAATGTAAACAGTGACCTCTTGCGGAAAAAGCTGGGAATCAGCAGGCACAACGTATATCACCACAGATCCTATCAAGCTCTCATAAACTCGGGACAGCGTGACAACAGTCACTGAAACAGAAGAGAGAAGGATTTAGATTAGAAAGGGAATCTCTACTTTTAAGATGAATGACACAGTCAGAAAAAGACTTTTCAAAACAGAGCCCTACGAAGAAGAACATGGCAGTCTTAATATCTGATCTGCTCTTTTGAATAAGCAGATTGCAGGTTGGACAGGAAAAATAATAAGAGTTAGCCCTGTAAAATAAAGAAAGCAAGAGAAATAGGGATAAAGAAAAAAAAATTAAGAAATCTTGAGAGAGAAATCCCCCAAGAGAGAGATAGAGAAAAGTCGAATCAGGCTGCCACTCTCATTATGAATCACAATCTTGGAAGAATTTTAATAGTCACCTTCAGGTGATGCCCCTCCCCTACAGTCATATTGCCTGTTTTTGATTCTCAAGTGAGCAACTTAGCATGTTTAAAGGAGTTTCAAGTCCAAGGACTGTGCTTCATAGAAATGCATCTCCTTCAGGAAAGAGGAGCTGGGATGGATGAGAAAACAAAAAGAACAGAACCAATTCATAACTATTGCACAATTAAAATGAAGATTTGTGAGCAATCAGCTGAGCTGACCAAGATGGAGTAGTTGATTAATGTTTAGTAGAAGCTAAAGTACAGGTGGACTACATGTATTTCCTGGGCTGCAGACAACACTTCTCTAAGTTTGCACTGCGGAATAAGTGGTTAATTTATACAGGCCTGGACTAATAGGAGTTCAAATTACAAAACAACAGTTGAGATTAAGGTAACAGCTTAAAGTTTCAGCTAAACCCTAAATGAATCTTGATCCAGTAGTTTCTCTTTTCAGATGCCCGTAATCTAAGGTTATCCTCCTCACTATTACCACCCACCAATATTTGCATTACCCACGACCTCACTGACCAACCCGCCTACATTCATGTCTAAATCATTATACACACCACAAACATCAAGAGCCCCGTCACTGAACACTGTGGAATCTCAACAGACCCAGGCTTCCAGTCACAAAAACACCCTTCAACCAATCCTGGATCTAATTAACCCGATTTCCTGCACTAGAAATTTGTAGAGATCACAGTGATACAGAGGGATAAGGCCAGAAAGAGATTTTAGATCAAAGGCACTTCATAGGATGGGAGATCGAAATTTGCAGCATGTGGTAGCTAGGAGTCAAAGTAAGTCAGGATGCACAGGGGTGATGAGTGAGCAGGAGACATACCAGCATCAAAGTTTTTGATTACATCTATGTAGGATGGAGGATAAATTAGAGCTTAAAAATGTGTTGCTGGAAAAGCACAGCAGGTCAGGCAGCATCAAAGGAGAATCGACGTTTTGGGCATAAGCCCTTCTTCAGGAATGAGGAGGGTGTGCCAAGCAGGCTAAGATAAAAGGTAGTGAGGAGGGACTTGGGGGAGGGACGTTGGGAATGCGATGGGTGGAAGGAGGTTAAGGTGAGGGTGATAGGCCAGAGAGTGGGCCTTCTTCCCGACCTCTGGGAAGACTGCAGGTCAAGAAGGCGGTGCTGAGTCTGAGGGTTGGGACTGAGATAAGGTGGGGGGGCGGGGAAATGAGAAAGCTGGAGAAATCTGCATTCAACCCTCGTGGTTGGAGGGTTCCTAGGCAGAAGATGAGTCACTCTTCCTCCAGGCATCGCGTTGCCATGGTCTCGTTTAGAGGTGGCGGAAATGAGGAAGGATGATCCGATGTATCTGGAGGTTGGTGGGGTGGTAGGTGAGGACTAGTGGTTGACAATGCTGTCCACCGCATCTCCTCCACTTCCCGTTCCTCCGCCCTTGAACCCCGCCCCTCCAATCGCCACCAGGACAGAACCCCACTAGTCCTCACCTACCACCCCTCCAACCTCCAGATACATCGGATCATCCTTCGTCATTTCTGCCACCTCCAAACG
>NC_057737.1:2399498-2437183 GCF_004010195.1 Chiloscyllium plagiosum | reverse complement strand
GGCCTTTTCTCGTTGGAACGGCGTAGGATGAGGGGTGACTTGATAGAGGTTTATAAGATGATCAGAGGTATAGATAGAGTAGACAGTCAGAAACTTTTTCCCCGGGTACAACAGAGTGTTACAAGGGGACATAAATTTAAGGTGAAGGGTGGAAGGTATAGGGGGGATATCAGGGGTAGGTTCTTTACCCAGAGAGTGGTGGGGGCATGGAATGCACTGCCTGTGGGAGTGGCAGAGTCAGAATCATTGGTGACCTTTAAGCGGCAATTGGATAGGTACATGGATAGGTACTTAAGCTAGGACAAAGTTCGGCACAACATCATGGGCCGAAGGGCCTGTTCTGTGCCGTATTGTTCCATGTTCTAAGAAACCAGGGAATAAACAGCTGTATTATATAGGCAGATGGAGGGTTTCAATGCTGCAATATACTTCCCAGACCAGTGCTTGAAAGCAAGCTTGGTGAAATGAGATCAGAATGACAAAGATAATACAGACCCTGAAAGTGGGTCCTCACAATACTTTTAAGGTTTAGGATAGGCCTCACATGATGATGGACAGTTCTGGTCACAAGTTCTTAAATCTTAATCAATGTAAAACACAACATCAGCTCAGTGGGGAAAGGCTTATTGTCAGAGACACCAGTCATCTCCCGAAATCACTCCCAAAGATCTTCCAACAACTGACTGCAGCTGGCCTATCCACAGTTGTAACTCGGACTTTTAATCTTCAATTCATCCTCTCAGTATCCATGTAAACAAACAGGATTCACTTGGCATTGAGGCAAGTGCAACAGATAGAGACAGAAGTAAATTCAATATAGAAAAGGCATGCAGCAGCAATTTTTTACCTTCCACATTTTCACCCATTATTGCATCTTGTTCAATACCGGTAGCAGCTCTATATGTCTTCTCATACCTATACTTGAAGCCTGTTTTACCTGAGAGAGAAACAGTACAAGGATTTAAACTTGAAACAGAATTTGTACAAGAAGCAAAGCTGACTAGACAGTGATTTAGCAACACAATTGCCAATCTTAATGTTCAGGTTCAATTTATGCATTGATCGTAGTGACCCACAGGGAGCACTACGTTAACTATATACTAACATGTGGGAGAACAGTACAAACGGATTTTTAGCGCCAATAGTATAAAATAGAATCTCTTTACATTTATTTTGTTCATGTTTTCTCTCTAATAATCCTCAGCATTCCCAGTGAAAACAGTTGCTGACTAGTCTTAGCTTTGAGTTTACAAGTGAGTTTCAACAGAGATCACACTGCTGAGTCTGTGGCTATCACCACTTGAAGAGCAAACATGTGCACATCCTAACCAGGAATTACTGGATGGTGATATGGGGCAAAACCCTTGACAGACACCAAGATCCTGGGGGAACTGATGGCCTAGTAGTATAATCGCTACTCTATTAATCCAGAAACTCTGCTAACGTTCTGGGGACCTGGGTTCGAATCCTGCCATGACAGGCGGTGGAATTTGCATTCAATAAAAATCTGGAATTAAGAATATACTGTTCACCATGAAACCATTGTTGATTGCCAGAAAAATCCCACCTAGTTCACTAATGTCCTTCAAGGAAGGAAATCTGCCATCCTCACCTGGTCTGGCCTACAGATCTGACTCCAGATCCACATCAATGTGGTTGACTCTCCACTGTCCTCTGAAATGGACTAACAAGCCAATCAGTTCAAAGGCATCTAGAGATGGGTAATAAATGCTGGCCAGTCAGCAACACCTATGTCCCATAAGTGAATTTTAAAAATATCAACCGTTATGCTTTATTACTGTATCTTACTGTGATCAATTAACCTCAGCACAAACGAGGAAATCAAAGTTGATTATCTTCTTATTTGCACAGCACAATAATATGAAAAGGATAACATATTGGTGTGGAGACAAACATTTCTTTACTTGTTCAAACATCAGCACTATCGCAATCAGCATATAAAATGAGAAGCCACCATTTTAAGTTTACTGTTGTATTTACTCACCATCCAGCTGATTCAGTTTCTGGCTAAACTGAGTCTGTGGCAGCAGCCTTTTCTGTTGTTCTGCGGTCAATGTGCCTCTTGTGAAGACCACCTCCACTGGTACACTAATGTCAAGCTGCAAAAGAAGTCACAAGGTTCCATTAAACAAAATCTAAGGATGTGGACAACTTAACTTGATAGCCTGTAGAAAAAAGTACAATCCTCCACTTGTACAGCCCCTTTTGTAATGTAGGAAAACACTGCTGTCAATATATACACAGGAAGATCCCACAAATTGAAATCACATCAACTTTGACCAGGATGTTGGGGAGAACTCCTCCTGATCTGACTTGAATAATACTATGGTGTGTTCTACATCTACTTGAACTGATAGTGAGGCCTTGGCTTAGCATCTGATCTGAAATGTAGCCTCTTCAGATGGTGCTCCTTAAGGACTAAAACACCTTGCCACACAGAAAGGACTTTCATTACACTGCACGGAGGTTGACATCAGACAGAAGAGAGTTTAATTTTCTATCACATTACCCAGTGGCACAGCAGTTAGGAACACTAACTGCCATATTAAGTACATGCACGTATTGCATGGTTGCATCCTGACTTATGCTTAGAAAATATCAGGTTTGACCCTCTGCACTGACCATCTGTATGCTGAGGAGAATCTTTTGGAGAAGCTGGATTCAATACTTGACAGAGACAAGCTAGCACCAAGTGCCTTTGATTTGAAACTAGTTTGTAACAGACCTAAGAAGGAAGTTGACTCAGAACTCCAGAAAGTTTGTAAGCATACATGGGTCTCTCTTTCTCTGGGACTCTACAAAAAAAAACTAACTTAATCAACGACCTAGGTCCAACTTACCAAATCTTCTATTACACTACAGTCAACGAAAATGTAACAACTATGTGACAACAAACATTGCCAAAAACCGAAAGAGCTGTGAGAAAGTCAGCTTGTTCCACCCTTGTAGTTTGGACTCTTGATTCAAAGAACTTGTTCCTTTTGGTTTAAGTTTTCTACCTATGATATACCTGCACAGCTGTTTATCTTGTCTGTTCTATTTTTGAATTAATGTGTCAGTGCTTGGGTTTAAAGGGGTCTTTAGGGAATCAGCAATTTCGATTGGCTGGACAGATTGTTTGCTATGCAGACAAACGGCAACATCGTGGGTTCTACACACTGAGATACTGTGAAGGACTCTTGTTCTTAGCTTCTCTCCTCATCCAAGGTATGGTCTCCCTCATGTTTAACCACTAATTTTCTCTCTCTCTCTCTAATGAGAGAGCAGCCCTATGGTCCTCTAAAACTACGGTGACTTTATCTTTAATTTAAGTTTGAATATTACAAGTTAAAAATTTGGTTTGCCACTTATTAAAGGTTAAATTTGTTTGCAATAAATAAATTTCTATTTTTGGTTTATTGATGAAATCTTATGAGTTTCTTTTGTCCTTGACAGCAGTCAAAGTTAGGAAAAATCAATATGTGGGCTATGGCTAATTTATTCAATTTCTCTTGATAATTTAGAGCAGAGAGGAAGGAGGCTAGGGCAGTTACATGCTCTTCTTGCAGCATGTGGGAGGTCAGAGTCACCACTGACGTCCCTGCTGACTTCGCCTGCAAGAAGTGCATTCAACTCCAGTCTTCACAGACCACGTTAGGGAATGGGAGCTGGAGCTGGATGAACTTCAGATCATTCGGGAGGCTGAGGGAGTAGTAGAGAGGAGTTATAGCGAGGTAGGCACACCTAAATTAAAGGTAGCTGGGTAACCATCAGGAGGGGGGAAATGGAATATGCAGACAGTATAGGGACCCACTGTGGCCATTCCCTTCAATAATAAGTATACCATTTTGGATGCTGTTGGGGGCAACGATCTACCAGGGGAAAGCCACAGCGGCCAGGTTTCTGGCACTGAACCTGGCTCTGTGGGTCAGAAGGGAAGGGGGGGAAGAAGGGAAGTGCAATAGTGATAGGAGATTCAATGGTGAGAGGAACAAACAGAAGATTCTGTAGTCGTGAGCAAGACGCCCGGATGGTGTGTTGCCTCCTGGATGCTAGGGTCAGGGATGTCTTGGATCGAGAATACAGGATTCTTAAGGGGAAGGGAGAGCAGCCAGAGGTCGTGGTACACATCGGCATCAATGACATAGGTAGGGAAAGGGATGAGGGACCTGAAAAGAGAATATAAGGAGTTAGGTTGGAAGCTAGAAGGCAAGACGAGCAGAGTAGTGATCTCAGGAATGCTATCGGTGCCATGTGCCAGTGAGGCTAGGACTGGAGAGCGAGTGCAGATGAACACACGGATGCAGGGGCTGGTGTAGGACGGCGTTTCAGATATGTGGATCGTTGGGATACCTTCTGGGGAGGGTGGGACCTGTACAAGAACTGGAGGGGAGGTTTGCAAGAGCTTTGAGGAAGGTTTAAACTAGATTGGCGGGGGGTGGGAATATGAGCTGCAGATCAGATGATGGAGTAGGCAGTAAACAGCCAGATACAGCGTGCAGAGAGTCTGTGAGAAGGGATAGGCATTTGATAGGACAAAGGTGCAGTCAAATGTGATGGGTTGAAGTGTGTATATTTTAATGCAAGTAGAATCAGGAATAAGAGGTACTTGGAACTATGATGTTGTGGCCATAGATATCACAGAAATGGCTGTTGGATGTTCTGGGGTTCGGATGTTTCACAAGGAATTGTTAGGGTGGGGAACAGAGGTAAAAGAGGTGGAGGAGTGACATTGCTAATCAGGGATAGCATCTCAGCTGCAGAAAGGGAGATCGTCCTACAGAATCAGTATGGGTGGAAGTCAGAAACAGGAAAGGGGCAGTCACTTTATTTAGGCGTTTTCTACTGGCTCCCCAATAGCAACAGAGGCACAGAGGAGCAGATTGGGAGGCAGATTTTGGAATGGTGCAGAAATAACAGGGTCATTGTCAGGAGGGACTTTAATTTCCCTAATATTGATTGGAACGTATTTAGTTCAAATAGTTTGGATGGAGCAGTTTTTGTCAGGTGTGTCCAGAAAGGGTTCCTGATGTGATACACCCATCTATCCTTATGGGATACACCCTAGGTTACTACAGGAAGCGATGGAAAACATTGCTGTGTCTTCAGCGATGATCTTTGCGTCCTCACTATCCACTGGAGTAATGCCCAATGACTGGAGGGTGGCAAATGTTATTCCTTTCTTCAAGAAAGGGAATAGGGTTAATCTAGGGGATCATAGACCAGTCAGTCTTGCGTCAGTGGGGGGCAAAGCATTGGAGAGGATTCTGAGAGACAGGATTTATGATTATTGGAAAATCATAATTTGATGAGGGATAGTCAGCATGGCTTTGAGAGGGACAGGTCATGCCTCACAAATCTTATTGAACTCTTTGAGGATGTAACAAAACATGTTGATGAAGGTAGAGCAGTGGATGTGGTGTACATGGATTTCAGCAAGGCATTTGATAACGTTCACCATTGTAGTCTCTTTCTGAAAGTAAGGAAGCATGGTATACAGGGAAGCCTGTCTGGATACAGAATTGGCTGACCCATAGAAGACAGAAGGTGGTAGTAGATGGAAAGTATTCAGCCTGGATGAGGAAATGTTTGCCAATGATACAAAGATTGGTGGAGTTTTGGATAGTGTGGAGAGCTATTATAGGTTGCAACGAGACATTGACATGATACAGAACTGGGCTGATAAGTGGCATATGAAGTTCAACCTGGAAAAGTGTGAAGAAGTTCACTTTGGAAGGTTGAATTTGAATGCAGAATACAGGATTAAAGGCAGGATTCTTGGCAGTGTGAAAGGACAGAGTGATCTTGGGGTCCATATTCTTAGATCCCTCAAAGTTGCCACCCCAAAGATGGGGTATGGTGTGTCAGCTTTCATTAGCAGGGGATTGAGTTTAAGAACTGCAAGCTTATGCTGCAGCTTTGGTCAGCTCATTATAGGAAAGATGTGGAAGCTTTAGAGAGGGTGCAGATTTACCAGGGTGCTGCCTGGACTGGAGGGCATGTGTTATGAAGAAAGGTTAAGGGAGCAAGGGCTTTCCTTACTAGAGCGAAGAAGGATGAAAGGTGACTTGATCGAGACATCGAAGATGATGAGAGGCATAGATAGAATGGACAGAGACTTTTTCCCATGGTGGAAATGTCTACCATGAGGGGGCATAATTTTGGTAACTGGAGGAAGGTTTAGGGGAGATGTCAGAAATAGGTTCTTTACTCAGAATGCTGGGTGTGTGGAATGCACTGCCAGCAGTGATAGCAGAGTCAGGGACATTTAAGCATCTGTTGGATTGGCACATAGAATATAATCCAAGGAAGGGTATGTAGGTTGTCTGATCTTAGAGTAGGATAAAAGGCCGGCACAACATAGAGGGCTGAAGGGCTTATGCAGTACTGTAGTGTTCTCTATAAACTTTTAGTGACTGATTTGGTCATTTATATATTTGTGACAGCTTGTGGAATAATGGGACTTGATTACCATCAGGGTCATGAGAGAAAAAGTAACAAGTTGATTGCTTTCTGATGGAAGTTGTGTGTAAAGATTGAGTAAGAACAAGGTTCAGTTTGATGATGATACATCCTGAAGGCATAAATGTAGAAAGGAAAGCTCATTTTCCACAGCCCTTCCTGACTGACCTCCTTATGTTTGCACTCAATGATTCAAAGTTGCAAAGGTCAAGACAATCTTTCACATTATGCATACATGTTCCATAAACTAAAAGTATTTTCAATAATGCACACCTATGATAACAGCAGGTGTAATTGGTCTAATAATTCCAATTATAGTTGTGTAAATAATTCTGGTCACAGTGCCAGAGCCATTCTTCAAGCCAGTTCAAACACGCGCCAATCATCCTAATGGCTGCTTTCCATTCATAATCTAGATGCCAACTGGAAAAGCTACTATGAGGCAAGTGGAAATGCAACAAGCAGAGCTCACCTTTAATGTCTGCAAATAAGCACCTTCACTATCAGTTCCCAGTATTGTATAGCAAATGGGGTCACATCCAGTGCCCCAAGCACAATTCAGGCACATGCCATTAACCAGAGAAAGGTAAAAAGACATATTTCAAAAACATCTTTCGTAGCACAGAATATGACACAGTTTTAAAGTCAACTAAGTATCTTTGATATGTATCCACCAAGACCAGGTAAAGAAATCACAGGCCCCAGTGCTGCTCCTAACCAGGAGACGCCCCCATCCCCACAAAAAAGGCCCGAACATGGGGAGCTACCTCTGATATATACCTCAGGGTTCCTGGCTCAGGGTGTAGGATAATAATCTGTTTTTAAAGAGGCATCAATGAAGAGAAATATTGGCCGTGGCACCAAGAAAATCTCAGTTGCTCATCTTCAACATACTGTATGGGAATCTTATAAAGTAAAGACAAGTCCTCATCTGATAAACAGCACCTTTAACATACAGCACTCCCTGAGAGTACACCAAGTTTCTGGATTATGACTTGAACCCAGAACCTTTTGATTCAGAGACGAGGATGCTATCCGCTGAATATTGGTGGACGTTCATCAGTGCCTTGTCAGGAAACTGCACATTCACATCTTACAATATGACAAAGCCCAACGTACTGCCATTGAATCACTTACCAAGAGAATATCTAGTTCACTGATCTGACTGTAAGGCAGCGAGGCACGATATGTCTCTGTTGTCTTCCACCAAAGAGGCAGGCCAACCAATACCACAATCACAGTGATGCAGCTGGCTGAGTACTTTCCTCGGGACTTTTCTGGGGAAACAAACAGCTTGAGAGTCGCTAATCTCAGCACTTGAGTCAGAAAACATTAACTACAAAGTACCATTATTTTCCAGAGCAAGTCTTAGCAAGAATAAAAGAAAATTTGCAAACTGAAATTTCTCAACTATCCTTCAATGCTAAGGTTGAGATAATTACTGAGGATAAAATCCCTTTAGGTTTACTCCACCTGAGGATATATATGAGGCCCCATCTGCACGTCCTTGAGAATTGAACATAACGTCAGCTTTGCCCATGTTTCACAAAGCCATTTGAAATTAATACATAATCTACTGTTGTTTCAACAAAGGTACATTGCATTAATTTCTGCAGTGAGTGGGTTGTGCTATGACAGGTTCAGAAGATTAGTTCTATGCTCCAGAGTTTAGCAGAATTAGAGATGATCTGATTGAAATGAACAAAAATGCTGAGGAGCTTAACGGGATGAACAGTGAAAGATTATGTCCTTTGGCTGGAAAGTCTAGAACTAGAAGGCAGAGTCTCAGAATGAGGGTTTGATAATTAAGACTGAGATAAGTAGGAATTTCTTCATTCAGAGAGCACTGGATATTTGGAACACTCTACTTCTGACAGCAGAAGCTAGATCATTGAATATAGTCAAGAAACATGTTAATGGATTTTTGGGCTTCAGGGGAAACGCCAAGTTTGGGAACTGTGCAGGTATAAAGTTAAGGTCAAAGGTCAGTCATAATCTTATCAAATGGCTGTATTTGTGCTACAGACTACTGCTGTTCTTATTATGGGGCAGCACTGAGCAGTGAGTTGAAACTGCACACGATAATACTTGAGACTACTCTCGTGAGCAGCCAATCAGTAAAGGACAAATGCTATCCTATTGGTTAAAATATGAGCAAAGCCAACAAATCTTGTTACATCCCATAATCAGGAGCCACAATAGCTTAATCAGCTATAATAAAAGCTGCACACTGGAAATCTGAAATTAAGAAAAATTCTGAAGTCTATCAGACTTGAAATATTAACTCTATACCTCTCTCCACACATGCTGCCAGACCTGCAGAGATTCACCAGCAATTTCTTTGTTTGTGAAGAAAACTAGATATAGGTCATTCTGCTATATCATGCATTTCACCAATGCAAATTTGCTGTAACGCAATTGACAAATGGGGATTCTGTTTCTAAAGCGCAAACTTTTAAAATGTGTGTTGGCTATAGCACGACCACATCACCAACACTGTTATTTGTATTGCGCAATTATTGTGTATAGAGTAGGGTGCACAAGAACATGACCATCGCGCTATAGAAAAAATGACTGCAGGTGATAATTGGAGCTTCAAGTGGTGGCTGTGCTAAAAAAATGACATGTCATGACAGAAATTGCTGGAGAAACTCAAAAGGTCTGGCAGGATCTGCTGGAAGGAAACAGAGTTAACACTGGGTCCAGTAACTCTTCATCAGAATGGTTAGTAGCTAGGAAAAGTGGCATTTATGCTGAAGTTGAAGTTGGGGTGTTTAGGAGGTTCAGGGATGCCTTTATAGAAGTTTATAAAATTGTGAGGGATATTGTTATGAAGTTGTAGGTGCTTACTGTACCTTTAAGAGAAAAAGAATGCTGTCCTGAACTGCAAGCTTAATGAGTTGCCAGAGGAAGTGGTGGAGGCTAAAAGGCATCTAGATGGGTATATGAATCGGAGGGGTTTGGAGGGATATGGGCCAGGTGCTGGCAGGTGGGACTAGATTGGGATGAGATAGCTGGTCGGCATGGCCAGTTGGATTGAAGGGTCTGTCTCTGTGCTGTACATCTCTATGACTCTTAGGACCTGCGTTATGCCTGGATGGCAGTCCCAGAGTGGAAAATATCCAAAATTTTGCTGTGAAATGAATACCTGAGTTTTGACTGCTGTTTTGACAACAATTCAAATTTAACTAAACTGTTTAAATTATGCCCCAGGACACTAAAACCCAAACGAGTTCGGATTTACTGTTTTGCCAACAACCAATGAGATGATCTGATGTTGGGTGTATAAGAATGCCAACATTCTGCAAATTGATTAGAGAGCAACTGCCGTAGAAAGAGCGAATTGCCCATCTAACATCTTGCACTTCAAGAAATTAGGAAACATTATCTATTCATGTGAAACATACACGCAGTAAAAAGAGATGACGACCCAGGGAGATGCTCAGCCAGAAGAATGAAGACAAACAAAGACAACAACTGAGAGATTTTGAAAATTAAGTTGATGTAATTTTAATAACTCTTAAATGGAACAGCACATTGTTATAGAATTGGAAGCGGATAATAAGCAGTTAAGAATAAGTGGGGCTTAGAGTTGTTAATAGTTGTTGTTTAATGCTCACTTTTAGAGTTAAAAAATAAATTGATGTTATTTTCTTTAAATAGTGGAACCTGGGAGTTCTGTCAGTCGTAGTTTAACAGATTATGTGGCGAGGCAAGCTTTTCTGGGTTTTTGGTTTAATTAACAGAGGGTTCGCCTCCGTGACATAACAGATTGGAGGTTTATCTGGGATTTGGACAGGTTTAGACAGATCTGAACCAATTTGGGGGACGAAAGATCCAGCAGATTTAAACACTTGGTGATTAGTGTCCTAGATCTTTAAACAAAACTCAGGTATCCATTGCACAGCCAAATGTTACATATTTTCAATTTTTCAGTGCAATCTTGGATTGCTATCTAGTCATGTATATTTGTAAGCTCTCAGTTCAGAACAGCATTCTTTCTCTCTCTCTCTCTCTCTCTCTTAAAGGTACAGTACACACCTTTAAGTTCAAAACAGTACAGATAAAGTGAATGGTAAGTTCTTTGCCCTAGGGTGGGGGGATTTCAAGATTGGGGCTATATTTTTAAGTCAAGAGTGTAGTGCTGAAAAAGCACAACAGGTCAGGCAGTATCCGAGGAGCAAAAAAACCATCAATTTTCCTGCTCCTCGGATGCTGCCTGATCTGCTGTGCTTTTCCAGCTCAACACTCTCAACTCTAATCTCCAGCATCTGCAGTACTCACTTTCGCCTAGCTATATTTTTGAGAGGAGAAAGATTTTAACAAAACAGCAGGGCAATTTTTTTGACAGAGGTTCGTGTGTGGAATGAACTTCCAGAGGAAGTGGTAGATGAGGATACAGTTCTGCTGAAAAGTCATGAATAAGAAACGTTTGGAGGGATAGGAGCCAAGTGCAGGTGGGTGTTTAGTTTGGGATTATGATCAGAACAGACTGGTTGGATTGAAGGGTCTGTTTTGTGCTGTATAACTATGACTCAATGCAAGGTGAGCAGATTGGTGGAGACAGCACTGAGAGAGAATTTAAAAGGAATAGGTAAACAAGGAGATTACAGATAACAGATCAGGTAGAGGAAAAGCTGAATACGTGAGAAGAGTTAAGATTGAGAAAATGAGTGAGCTGTGCTGAATGTAATTCATGCAACCTCACAGTATGAGAACGGGTGACTCCTAAAAAGCAATTATGTCATTAACAGGGCCAGGCGTGAGGTGGGTTAAAAATACAGAAAGATTGAATCAGGCTACAAAGTTATCAAATTTGATGTTGAATCTTAGAGGCTGTTGTGGTTCTGTTCACCGAGCTGGGAATTTGTGTTGCAGTTGTTTCGTTCCCTGTCTAGGTGACATCCTCAGTGCTTGGGAGCCTCCTGTGAAGCGCTTCTGTGAACAGAACCACTACAACAAGCACCTGAGCTACAAATCTTCTCCCAAACTTAGAGGCTTCTGGTCCCCAAGCATAAAATGAGATATTGTTTCTCAAACTTGCACTAAGGCTCACTGGAACACTATAACAGGTGCGTGACAGAAGTGTTGGCAAGGAAACATGGTGGTGTGCTGAAGTGGCAGGCAACTGGAAACTCACGTCATTTTTGCAGATAGATAGCCGCTCTGCAAAGCAGTCACCCAGTCTGCATTGCATCTTCTCAACATTTTGAACAGTGAAAACAGCAATTAGATTTAATGAAGTACAGATAAATAGCTGCTTCACCTGGAAGGTATGCCCTGGGCCTTGGATTGTGAGGAGGGAGGAGGTAAACAGACAAACAATTGTATGGGAAGATGCTATGGGAATGGAGGAGTATACTAGAGTGCCTCAGAAGGAATGATTCCTGCAAAATAGAGGAAAGGGGAATGTATCTGGTTGTGGCATCTTGTTGAAGGTGACATAAATGGAGGCTTACAGTCCTTTTAGATGCATATATGGTTAGATGGTAAGTGAGCACCAGGGAGCCTGATCATTATTGTTGGAAGGAAGGGAAAGCAGACATTTGGGAGATAGGTCAAAGAGGGCTAAGTGCCCTATCGACCATTGTGGCAGTGTATACACAATTAAAGAAAAGGATAGGCATTTCTGAGGCCGTCCCAACAGAAGGTGGCATCATTAGAACAGATGTGACAAGACTGAGAAACTGAGAGAATGGGGACGACATCCTTACAGGAAGCTGGATGTGAGGATGTACAGATGTATAGGGGAAGGTGATGACATAGTGGCATTATCATTAGACTGTTGATGCAGAAACCCAGGAATAATGTTATAGGAACCAGAGTTGGAAACCCACCAAGGCAGATGGTGGTCATAGAGATGTACAGCATGGAAACAGACCCTTCGGTCCAACTTTCTATGCCGACCAGATATCCCAACCTAATCTTGTCCCACTTGCCAGCACCCGGCCCATATCCCTCCAAACCCTTCCTATTCATGTACTCATCCAAATGCCTTTTAGATGTTGCAATTGTACTAGCCTCCAACACTTCCTCTGGTACCTCATTCATACCCGTACCACCCTGTGTGTGAAAAAGTTACCCCATAGGTTTCTTTTATAGCTTACCCTCTCACCCTAAACCTATGCCCTCTAGTTCTAGACTCCCCAACCCCAGGGAAAAGACTTTGTCTATTTATCCTATCCATGCCCCTCATGATTTTATAAACCTCGATAAGGTCACCCCTCAGCCTCTGACATGCCAGGGAAAACATCCCCAGCCTATTCAGCCCCTCCATATAGCTCAAATCCTCCAACCCTGGCAACGACCTTGTAAACCTTTCTGAACCCTTTCAAGTTTCACATTATCCTTCTGGTAGGAAAGAGACCAGAACTGCATGCAATATTCCAAAAGGAGCCTAACCAATGTCCTGTACAGCTACAGCATGACCTCCCAACTTCTATACTCAGTACCCTGACCAATAAAGGAAAGCATACCAAACATCTCCATCATTTGAATTCAATAAAAGTTTGGAATTAAGAGTCTGATGCTGTCCATTGTTGCTTGATGGGGAAAAACCCAAATGGTTCACTAACTTCCTTTAGGGATGGAAACTACAATCCTTATCTGGCCTATATGTGACTACTGGCCCACTGCAATGTGGTTGACTATTAACTGCTGTCAGCACAATTAGGGATGAGCCAGAAATGCTGGCCTAGCCAGCAACACCCTCATTCTCATAACTTTTCTTATTCTGTGGGAGAAATGGACAAAGTTAAAAATCACACAGCACCAGTTTATAGTCCAACAGGTTTATTTGGAAGCATGAGCTTTCAGAGCACCTCTCCTTCTTTGTGTGATTTTTAATCCAGAAATGGAAACAGAGATGGACCGTGTGAAGGGAGAAATCGAAAGGAAAATTGATACATTTTTCCAATTCCAAATGAGAGGAAAGCAGCACTAACAATATCATCAATACTGGAGAAAGGGCTGTGGAGGGTCCCAAGTAGGATTTGAACAAGGTATGTTCCATGTCATGACAGGACCTGGGGCGTGGAGTGGAGAGGGCAATAAGGTGTTCCTGCTCTAAGAAAAATAAATTCGATGTTGAATCCTGAGGACTTTAAAGGTCCTCAAGAGCAGATAGGATGTTATTACTCATGGAGGATGTGAAACAGGAGAGAAGAGCTGATAGCACTGGATAAAGGTTCACTGAAGACACTGGACGCGGTTGGGGATCTCCTCACCCGTCATTCGCTTCAGATATTGCTGCGGTTAGTCCTGATGGAAAATGGTCACATTACACAAACAGAAAGATGCCCGCGCCTGAGCTTTGGTTAATAACAGGATAGGAGAAAGTGAGGACTGCAGATGATGAAGATGTGTTGCTGGAAAAGGATACGCGTGATTGGGGGGGATAAAACAATGCCCAGCTCCCATTCCACACACACCGTCTCGCACCTTCTGCCGCTGCTGTCATTGCCACCACCGTCGCCATCTTGCCTCGAGCTCCCCTGACAACGGAAGTACTGTCTGAGTGACAGGACATCCACCAATGGAACGCATCGTGACGGACCTGCTCATCCACCAGGCGTCGGGTGAGTAGGCGGAATGAGTGACAGCTTCCGGAGGTCAGGGCGCGAGCGCTCAGCGTCGGTTGGCGGCAACATCCGGGCCTCTCCCTTCAAATTTCCCGCGTCGTGGTGGCCGACGCACGTGCTGGTCGTTGTCCTGAGGAAGAAAAAGTGCTTTGAAAGCTGGTGCTTCCAAATGAACCTGTTGGATTATAACCGTGTGCTGTCTGAATTTTAACTTTGTCCACCTCAGTCCAACACCGACTCCTCCAAATCGTGGCTTCACCAGAATAGTGGTACAGGTATTGAGCCATGCATTGTAAATCAGCCATCCAGCCAACTCCGCTAACCGTTCCCCTGTGCAAAATATCAGGGTGGTCGGTATTCATAAAAATATTTTGATATCTGTACAGTTGGTGATACCATTTGTATGTACTAATTGCATGCCTTTACATACAGAGATCAGACTGAATTATTTGTATATACAAGTCTGTATGTTAACCATCCAGGTGTTTAACTGAGGCGTCAGTGGAGCCCAATTACTGAGTGGGCCCCTGTTCTTCTTTGGCAGCAGACCTTACGCGGTGGTCTTTCCCCACCGTGCCTTGGCGGCAGCTGCCCCAAGCTTCAGCACGTGGTCCTGGACCTTGGAATGTGCCAGTCTGCAACACTCAGTCGGGGTCAACTCCTTCAGCTGGAAGACCAACAGGTTTCTCTCAGCCCACCTTTCTCTTGCCTCCTGAACACCTTTGAGGATGAAGAGCCTCTTGATGTTCCCTTTAACCGTTTCCCACCAGTCCGCTGGAGAGTCAGAGATGGGCTTCACAGTTGGCCAACCTGCATAATCCCTTTTGAGCTGCTCAATGTTTCGTTGGGTCAACAACTTGGTGTTTAGCTTCCACGTTCTCTTACCAGCCCGTTGCTCGTCCTGTAGGTGGCAGTCGGCCAGTAGGAGACAGTGGTCAGAAAAGAACACCGACTTGACATTGGTGGACCTGACCAAGAACATTTGGGACACAAACAGGTAATCGATCCTTGAGTGGATAGACTCGTCTGCCCGTGACTAGGTGTATCTACGCTGTGCACAGACTGCGGGCGTGCTGAAGATGTTGTGCACCTTGGCATCTTTGACCATTTCCATCAGGACTCTGGACATGGCATCCAGTTTGCTGTCCCTCCTGCCGGATTGTCCATCAGTATCAATGATGCTGTTGACGTCTCCGGCCAGAATGACCAGCCTGGGCGTGGCCAGCAATAGTGGAAGTTGCTGCAGGACGGCTGACCGTTCACTCTTACCTGCTGGGACGGACACATTAATCAGTCTCAGGAGAGCATTTCTGTATATGACGCCAGTGACGACGAGGCGCGCGCCCACCATCTCCTTAACCTCTGAGATGGTGAAGTTGCCTCCTCGCAGCAGGATACCCAGGTCGGTGGAGCGGTTATCATTGCCCCCTGACCAAACTGACGGCCCATGGGCCCACAAGCTTGATCATCTCCTGTAACTGCTGAGGTGCGGTATCCCATACTCCTGCAGAAACAGGACATAAGCTCATCAGCTTTAACTTTGGCTAGGAAGGCCAATGTAAAAATACATTGCATAGAAGATTTAAATTTTTTTTCTTTTCTTTTATTTAACCCCCACACTACCGCCTAACTGCAGTAGTGCTTATTTTTTTCCCCAGCACCCATGGTGTGTGTGTGCAGGTGTGAGACACAGTGAGATACACAAGGTGTACGAATCTTTATTCAATTTCCACCACCAGGAAGATAGGAAAACACCCGAGTGGCCAGTGACAAGCAGTGCCCTTCACAAAAAAGGCAATGCTGTGTGATCAAATAGTGAAGGGGAGGGTAGGGACTAAATCAAGATAGAGTCGGAGGGGGAAATAATGCACTCCACTCCCTGCGGCACCCACCTCTCCCTGAACAACTCCAGGGTGTTGGTGGACACCGCGTGCTCCTTCTCCAAGGACACCCGGGCCCTAACATAACCGCGGAAGAGGGGCAGGCAGTCGACCCTAACTACCCCCTCCACGGCCCGCTGCCTGGACCTGTTGATGGCCAGTTTGGCCAGGCCCAGGAGCAGACCCACAAGGAGGTCTTCAGACCTGCCCTCCCTGCTCCGTACTGGGTGCCCGAAGATCAGGACCGTGGGACTGAAGTGCAACCAAAAGCAGAGGAGGAGGTTTTTGAGAAAATCAAAAAGGGAGTGCAAACTCCCACACCCAATATATACGTGGTCCACGGACCCCACAGCGCCACAGAAGAAGCAGTTGGGCTGGGAGTCCGTGAACCACCGCAATCTGCGGTTGCAGGGGACCGCTGCGTGCAGCACCCTCCAACCCAGATCCCCGAGAGAAAGGGGGAGGACTCCCGCGTAGAGAGCCCTCCACTGGGGATCCCCACCGCCCGGTGGCAAATGGGCACGCCAAGGCGTGTCCGGGCGGTGGATGAGGGAGAAGAGGTGGACGTTGTGCAGCAGCAGTCTATACAGGGTCTGCCTTTTTACCCCCTGAAAGGGAACAAAATTAAAATTCTGGAGGCGGCTCAGGTTGTGGGGCACGGGCTCCCGCGGGAAGTACAGGACCTTGGGGCCAATGTGAAATTCCGTCCGGGCTGGGGTGAGCGTGGACGGGATCCCACCGCACACCTGAGCATCCTCCAACTGGTGCACTACGTCAGGTCCGAGCACTGCCGTTTTAAGGCGTCGGATGGCGGTGGCCACATACCAGACGTCTACCGCTGCTCTGCTCGCTATGTCCTGCGGCAGCGTCCAGCCCAGGCCCCCGGCACCCAGCACATCCCCGACCCTGGTTGCCCTCGCCGCCACGGCCCACCCCTCCGACAGCCACTCGAACCTGCAAGTATGGAGGTGCGGATTCCTGAGCAACGGCTCCCTGACGACAGCCGCTACTCCTGCCGGAGTGTAGGCGCGACATGATTCAACCATGTTCCAGACAGTGATCAGGTCCTGGTAAAAGACAGGCAGCGTCTTGAGGGCGACCTCCAAACCGTCACGGTCGACGAACAGGAGCTGCGTGTCGTAGTTGAGGTTAAGCACCTGGCGGAAAAAATGTCGCCAGGGCGTACCATCTAGGAGGAGGCTCGACGTAAAGGTATCGCTGCAAAGTCTGAAGGCGGAACGTCATGAGCTGGTTGGAAGATTTAATGCTACGCACGTTAAATACTGGCAATTGTAACCCTAATTTTACAGTGTATAAAGTTACCAATGTCCATTTGCTAATGGTCCTGTCTCTGGAGCTGCTGTCTGCATCCCCGTGGTGAAGGCAAACTGTTGGACCCTAGCAGGGCTGAAGTAGCTGTCCGGCTCTTTGGTGGGATCATTTTTCTGCTCTGGTGTCATCAGGCTGGGACCAGGGTCCGCACAATCCAGTTCAGCATCTGACAGTGGGGCTGCCAGAAGTTCGCTGCTCCCAGTTACCTGGAGCTGTGGGGCAGTGTGTACCTCCTGGTTCTCAACTGGTGGGGATTGGGCTTTACCAGTCACCTCAGAGGGTTTGTGGTTTTCCGGTTGGGGGGGTGCTGTCCTCCTTTCTCCCCGCAGCGTTCTGCCTCTTTTAGTGACGACCCTCCTTGCACCTGTCCTCAACCATCTGAAGAGCTGCCCATATCCTTCTTGTGCAGCTGCCGTTTCCCCCTTTGCTGTGAGGCTTTTGGGATCTGGCAGGTTTTCCTTTTCCTGTTTTTATTTTACAGGCATCCACTGCCCTGCCTCCTAGGTTCTCTCCTCCTCCATTGCCTCAGTCTGTCTTGTTTGGAGCTTGGGTTGACTGCTGTACCTCTCCGCTGGCTGCCGCCTGCTCCGCTCCAGCTTGTCCTTCTTTCTGTATGCCACCAGACTCCGTTCCTCTGCTGTCAGGTTGGACCTTGCTGGCTTTTTGCGGTCCCCGGCTCACCTTGCCACCTCCGGCCATCTGTGCGTAAGTGGCTGCCGAAGCCAACATGAAGATCCTCCAAGAGCAGGTCAGCATAACCAAAAGATCCTCCAATGTCTAATCACGATCCAGTGACGATCTCAATTAGCTCTGATGACTTGCAACTCGACACCTGTTCTGATCAGAACACACAGTTGATCTTAGCCAAAAGGCTCATTTTTTTAAATTTCAAAAATATACTTTATTCACAAAAATATTTTGATATCTGTACAGTTGGTGATGCCATTCATATGTATACATTGCATGCCTTTACATACAGAGATCAGACTGAATCATTTGTATATACAAGTCTGTATGTTAACCATCCAGAAGGCATCAGCGGAGCCCAATTACTGCGTGGGCCCCTGTTCTTCTTTGGCAGGCAGACCGTATGCGGTGGTCTTTCCCTACCACGCCTTGGCAGCAGCTGCCCCAAGATTCAGCGCGTCCCTCAGCACATAGTCCCGGACCTTGGAATGTGCCAGTCCGCAACACTCAGTCGGGGTCAACTCCCTCAGCTGGAAGACCATCAGGTTTCGGGCAGACCAAAGAGTGTCTTTCACCGAGTTGATGATCCTCCAGGCATAGTTGATGTTCGTCTCAGTGTGCGTCCCGGGGAACAGACCGTAGAGCACGGAGTCCCATGTCACGGAGCTGCTCGGGATGAACCTCGACAAGCACCACTGCATTCCTCTCCAGACTTCCTTTGCATAGGTACGTTCCGGAAGGAGGTGTGTGACAGTCTTGTCCGCTCCACAGCCACTTCGAAGGCAGCGTGCGGTGGGGCAGAGAGTCCAGGCGTGCATGAAGGATCTTACCGGCAGAGCCCTTCTCACCACCAACCAAGCCATGTCTTGTTTGAAAGTTCTGGCGATGAGGCATTCTGCCAAATGACTTTGACACTCTGCCCAGGGAACTGTTCAACAGGATCCATCCTCCTTTTCCTGAAGGGTCTCAAGGACACTACGTGCTGACCACTTCCTGATCAAAGGTGTTTTTCTTCATAAATTTTCCACGAAGGATAGGTGATGCGGAATGGTCCAACTACTTGGAGGGTTCCACGGCAGCAAGGACAGGCCCATCCTTCGCAACACCGGGGACAGGTAGAACCTCAGTACGTAGTGACACTTGGTACCAGGGATCTACACACAGCTTGATGCAGTCACACTCAAAGATGGCCATCAGGGTGAGAGTAGCATTGGGTGTGTTTTTCTTCCCCCGTTGCCCAGATATTTATACATCATGTTCCTTCGGACCCAGTCTATCTTTGATCTCCACACAAAGTGGAAGATGGCCCAGGTGACTGCGGCCGCACAGGTTCTGGGAATAGGCCAGACTTGTGCTACGTATAACAACAATGGGTGTGCCTCACACCTGATGACCAGGTTTTTTTCCTCGCAATGGAGAGCAACCATTGCTCCCATCTGCCCAGTTTCTGCCTCACTTTACTGATACGCTCCTCCCAAGACTTGGCGCACGCTGTAGCCCCTCTGAACCAAATAGCCAGCACCTTCAAGTGGTCAGTCCTGACAGTGAAGGGGATCGAGGATTGGTCGGCCCAGTTCCCAAAGAGTATGACCTCGCTCTTGCTTCAGTTTATCTTAGCCGCTGAGGCCCGTTCGAGCTGGTCACAGATGCACATGAGTCTATGCATGGACAGTGCATCCGAGCAGAAAATGGTGACGTCATGCATGTTCAGGGAGGCCTTAACCTGTCGGTCCCTGCTGCCAGAAATAGTCACCCCTCTCCGGTTCGCATCCTTTCTGATGGACTCAGCAAATGGCTCTATGCAACACACAAACAAGGCAGGAGAGAGAGGGCAACCCTGTCTGACTCCAGATCTGACTGGGAAGCTGTCTGATTCCCACCCATTGATAGAGACTGCACTGACAACGTTGGTGTAGAGCAGTCAGATCCAATTGCATATTTCTTCCCCGAAGCCCATTTTGGAGAGAACATCTCTCATGTAAGTGTGTGATATCCCATCAAAGGCTTTCTCCTGGTCCAGGCTGATGAGGCAGGTGTTCACCTCCCTGTCCTGCCCGTAGGCAATTGTATCCCTGTCAGATCTTCCTGCCCAGTACAGCACAGGTTTGGTCAGGGTGAATCACCGATCCCAGAGCATACCTGACCCGGTTGGCGATGACCTTTGACAGGATTTTGTAATCTAGATTTAACAGTAAGATCTTAGCCAAAAGGCTAGATAGTCCAACTGGGACTGCATAATTCTGAATCTATTTCTGGGGAGCGAAGCCAGAAAGGTAGTGGTGATGATGGTGTGTGAACATTTTAGTGATAGTGACCACAACACAGTATGATTTGGGTTTGTTATAGAAAAGAAAAAAATTGTGTTCTACTAAAGAAAAAGATTTTGCATTGGGGAAAAGCAGGATCTGGTCAAAATAGACTGGGAACAGTTACATGGGCAACGCTGTTAATGCTGCTGCCTCGCTGCACTAGGGACCTGGGATCAATTCCAGGCTCCGGTGGCTGTGTGGAGTTTGCACATTTTGAAATCATAGGGCCATAACAGCACAGAAACAGACCCTTCAGTCAATGCTGAATGTAATCCTGAACTAAACTAGTCCCAACTGCCTGTTCCTGGCACATAATGCTCCAAGCCTTTCCTATTCACTACTTATCCAAATATCTTTTAAATCGACCATCTCCTGTAAAGAAAATTTCATGTACTTGATTAAATTTTATTTACCTCTCAAAAATGAGAAAAATTTCTAAACTGTGTGCCCTATTCTTTTCATATATCACTTGCTTAAAATTAGTTAAAAGATACATAACACCAGGTTATAGTCCAACAGATTTATTTGGAAGTACAAGCTTTCAGAGCGCTACTCCTTCATCAAGTAGCCAGATCATAGGACACAGAATTTATAGTAAAGAACAAAATGTCATGACTTAACAGCAATCTAGGTTTGTTCAACACATCACATCAGTAATATGACACTTTATAGTAAAAGATCAAATTCTGTGTCCTGTAATCCTACCCCACTAGCTACCTAAAGAAGGAGCAGTGCTCCAAAAGCTTGTACTTCCAAATAAACCTGCAGACTATAACATGGTGTTGTGTGATTTTTAACTTTGTCTACCCCGGCTCCTCCACGTCATTGCTTGAAATGAATATTCTTTCCGATAACTATTAACAGCAAAAAACAATCTCCTTAATTTTTTTCAGTAACCAACTCAAGGCCCACAGATAAATAATTAGCAAGCTGACTTGAAAATGCATCCCTTTACTGTCTCTTCGGGATATCATTCTGACGTTCCCCCAGGTAGTGGGTCAACACTCAACCTGTTGATAAATGAGCCACAATGTCACCCTCCTTTTGAGATGAGGACATCTGCTGTTCATAGTGATCAATGGAGCCATCTTGGTTAATGGGCCTGTGGGAAGACATGTGGTCCACACTGGCTGAGTTTGGAGACTGTCTTAGTTTTGAGTATGATTGTACTGACTGACTGTTTTAAGGCTCCTGTGGTCAGGCCACTGCAAAACACTAGCCTCATTTCATGGAGTAGTCTAAGTTTCGAAACAGGGTATAGAACATAGAACAGTAAAGCACAGGAATGGGCCCTTCAATCATGTTGTGTTGAACATGATGCCAAATGAAACTAATCTCTTCTGCTTGCCTTCATCCATATCCCTCCATTCCTTGCATATGTCATGTGTATATCTAAAAGTCCCTTAAATGCCCTTATCGTATCTATCTCCATCACCACCCCCAGCAGTGCATTCCAATCTCCTGCCACACTCTGTATAAAAAAAACCTGCCCCTCGCATCTCATTAGAACTTTCTCCTCTCACCTTAAGTATATGTCCCCTAGTATTAGACATTCCAATTCTGGGAAAAATATTCTGACTGTCAACCCTATCTGCATTTCATAATTTTATAAACTTCCATCAAGTCTCCCTTCAGCCTCTGTTGCTCCATAAAGCAACCTAAGTTTTTCTAGTCATAATTTGGAGATGCCGGTGTTGGACTGGGGTGTACAAAGTTAAAAATTACACAACACCAGGTTATAGTCCAACAACCACCTAATGAAGGAGCGCCGCTCCGAAAGCTAGTGTGCTTCCAATTAAACCTGTTGGACTATAACCTGGTGTTGTGTGATTTTTTTAAAGTTTTTCTAGCCTCTCCTTATAGCTCATACCCTCTAATCCAGGCAGGATCCTGGTAAACATCTTCTGCACCGTGTGCTTCCAATTAAACCTGTTGGACTATAACCTGGTGTTGTGTGATTTTTTTAAGTTTTTCTAGCCTCTCCTTATAGCTCATACCCTCTAATCCAGGCAGGATCCTGGTAAACATCTTCTGCACCCTCTCCAAAGCCCCACATTCTTCCTGTAATTTAGCAACCAGAATTGAACGCAATAATCTAAGTGTGGCCTAACCAAAATCTTACAAATCTGCAACATGATATCCTAATTCTTATACTCAGTTCTCCAACCAATAAAGGCCAGCATGCCATACATCTCCCTTACCACCCTGTCCATTTGCGTCACCATATTCAGGGAGCTATGGACTTGAACCCTAAGATACTTCTGTCCATCAATGCTATTCAGAGTTATGCCATTAACTGTATACTTTTCCTTAACATTTGATCTTCCAAAGTATAGCACCTCACACTTACCCTGATTAAACTCCATCTGTCATTTTCTCTGCCCATATGGACAACTGATCTATATCCCACTGCTTCCTTTGACAACCTTCTACACTATCCACAACTCAAACTGATCTTTGTATCATCTGTAAACTCACTAACCCATCCATCTACATTTTCATCTAAACCATATATATATATATATATATATATATATCACTAACAGCAGAGGTCCCAGTACAGATCCCTGGGGAACACCACTTCTCACGGAATTCTAACCTGAAAAACACCCTTCCACCGTTGCCCTCTGTCTTCTATGGGCAAGCCAATCCTGAATCCACGAGGCCAAGTCACTGTTGATCCCACGCATTTTAATCTTCTGGATGAGCCTATGATGACAGAGCTTGTCGAAATACTTACTAAAATCCATGTAAACAACATGCACCGCTCTACCCTCATTGATCATCTTCGTCACCTCCTTGAAAAATTCCATCAAGTCAGTAAGACATGACCTGCCCTGCCACAATACTATGCTGATGCTCCCTAATTAGGCCATGCTTTTCCAAATGTGTTTAAATCCTATTTCTAAGAATTCTCTCTGATAGCTTCCCAACCACCAATGTGAGACTCACTGGTCTATGGTTTCCTGGATTATCCCTATTTCCCTTCTTGAATAGAGGAACAGGGACCTCTCCAGTGGCTAGAGGATGCAAAGATCTTGGTCAAGGGCCCAGTAATCTCCTGTTTTGCCTCTCTCAAGAACCTGGGGGTAGGCATCATGAGCTCTGGGAACTTATACACTTGTATGCTCTTCTTTCTTGATTTCAAAATGCCTTAGTATATCAGCGTGCACATTCTCCCCGCGTCTGCAAGGATTTCCTCCGGCTGTTCTGGTTTCCTCTCAGTTCAAAGATGTTCAGGTTAAGCGGAATTGCCATGCTAAATTGCCCCATAATGTCTAGAGATGTGCAAATTAAGTGGGTTAGCCATGGGAAATGCCTTGATATCAAAATGAGGTGGTTCTGGCTGGGATCCTCTTCAGAGGGTTGATATAGGCTTGATGGTCTGACACTCTAGGGATCTTATGATTCTATGAGAAGTATTCAAAAAGGTATGGGGATGGGGTGGATTGCAGGACCAATCTGTTCCCTTTAGGGTGAATCTTGTAGCAACAAGGCTAGAAAACTATGAAAGAAAGGCTTTTAGCAAGTATAAAGGGAACAAATCTGTTGCAGCTCAGACATAGAAATCATAGAATCCCTACAGTGTGGGAGCTGGTCATTAGGCCTATTGAATCCGCACCAACCCTTGGAAGAGCACCCATCCCATCCTGATTACTTTGCATCTCTTGAGGCTAATCCACCTAGCCTGTGCATCCCTGCACACTGCAGGGCAATTTGGCATGGTCAATCTACTAACCTGCATATCTTTGGACGGTGGGCGGGAAAATCAGCTCTTGAGGAAACCCACGCAGACACTGGGAGAATGTGTAAACGCCACAGATAGTTGACTGAGGGTAGAATTGAACCTGGGTCCCTGGTACTGTGAGGCAGCAATACTACTGAGCCACCGTGCCATATAAAAAATGGAGTATAAAAAGTGAAGGGACACTGAAGAAAGTAATGAGAACAGAGGGGGAGCATGAAAAAAAAGCTGGTGGTTTCTCCCTGGTAGACAAGCAGGAGGCTGGAAGAACACAGCAAGCTAGGCAGTATCAGGAAGTGGAGAAGTCAAAGTTTCAGGTGTAACCCTTCTTTAGGACAGAAGTCTTGGGTCCTGAAGTAGGGTTACACCCAAAACGTTGACTTCTCCACCTCCTGATGCTGCCTAGCTTCCTGTGTTCTTCCAGCCTTCTGCTTGTTTACCTTGGATTCCAGCATCTGCAGTCTTTTTGTCTCTAGGTGATTTCTGCTTGGCACAGGGACACTGGACAATTACTGTGATTCTCCAGCACTCTTTTTGTTTTAGATTTCCTGTACTCAGTTTTTGTGTTGTGATTTTTATTTAGATACAGATTTTGGGAAGAAGTACTGTGAGGTTCTCAAGTAGAGTAATACTGGGTGGCACAGTGGTTACCACTGCTGCCTCACAGCGCCAGAGACCCGGGTTCAATTCCCGCATCAGGCGACTGACTGTGTGGAGTTTGCCCGTTCTCCCCGTGTCTGCGTGGGTTACCCCCGCGTGCTCCGGTTTCCTCCCACAGTCCAAAGATGTGCAGGTCAGGTGAATTGGCTATGCTAAATTGCCCGTACTGTTAGGTAAGGGATAAATTTAGGGGCATGGGTGGGTTACGCTTCGGCGGGTCGGTGTGGACTTGTTGGGCCGAAGGGCCTGTTTCCACACTGTAATGCAATCTAATCTAATACACAGAATGGGAAAGTAGTGGAGGATTTGGCAGGTTTAAAAGTGGACAAATCCCTAGGTCCCAGTTGTACCGCAGGCTGCTGGCGAACACACTGAAGCAAAACACAGAAACTCTGACCCAAATTTTAATTCCTCTCTGGCCATATGAGTGGTACCAGGGAATTGGTGAACACCTTTCCAGCTTTCAAGAATGATGGTAGAAATTAACCAAGGAATTACAGAACAGTGAGTCTCACATCTATGGCAGGGAAATTATTGGAGAAAATTCTGAAGGAGAGAATAAATCTCCACTTGAAGTGGGAGGTTTGATTAGGGATAGGCAGTAAGGTTTTGTCATGCCTAAGGGAGGTCATGCCTGATAAATTTTATATAATTTTTTGAGGTGATCACGTCGAGATGAGAGTGTAGTTAGTATGGTATTCAAAATAGCCTTTGACAAGGTGCCACATCAGAGATTGATAAAGAAGGTAAAAATACACAGGATCCAGTTTAATTTGACAAGTTGGACAAAATGGGGATAGAAAGGTGTTTTTTTTTTTATTCATTCATGGGATAAGGGTGTTGCTGGCGAGGCCCAGCATTTATTGCCCATAAGGCAGTTGATAGTCAACTACATTGCTGTGGGTCTGGAGTCACGTGTAGGCCAGACCAGGTAAGGATGGCATTTACCTTCCCTAAAGGGCATTAGTGAAACAAATGGGTTTTTCCGACAATCGACAATGGATTCATGGTCATCGTTAGACTCTTAATTCCAGATCTTTGTTACATTGAATTCAAATTCCACTATCTGCCATGGCAGGATTCAAACCCAGATCCCCAGAACATTACCTAGATCTCTGGATTGACAGTCCAGTGATAATACCACTAGACGACACTAGTTTGTGTGACTGGAGGTTGATGTCCAATGGCATATGGTGCTGGGTCCATTGATTGTGTGAGATCTATAAACAAGTAGGTTTATGGGCGGCATGGAGTTTGGCTGGATGGTTAAAAGCGAGGGAACGAATTATTGGGTTACTGGAAGATATAGAGACAGGTTGGTCAGATGGCATTTAGCCCTAAAAAGTAGGAGGTGATACACTTTTGCTGAATTAACGAGAAGGGATGATTCAATAAATGGCAGGAGACTAAGAAGCTCAAAAGGATCACTGAGAGATGTACAAGACTCTGGTTAAGCTTCAGCTGAAGTACTGTATGCAGTTCTGGTCACCTCACTGTAGGATGTGATTGCTCTGCTGTGGGTACAAAGGAGATTCATCAGGATGTTGCCTGGATTGGAGCATTTTAGCAAAGAAGAGAGACTGGGTTGCCTTGGGCTTTCTTTAGAGCAGAGAAGGCTGAGGGGGATCTGATTGAAGTGTATAAGATTTACGATGCGGATGGACAGCATGGATATGAAGCAACTGTTCCCAAGTGGAAGGATCAAGCATAATTTTTTTTAAGATGAAGCCTTGAGGTTTAGAAGGGATTAGAGGAAAAATGTTTTAACCCAGACAGTGGTGGGAACCTGAATGCACTGATTGGGAGGATAGAATCATAGAATGCCTGCAGTGTGGAAGCAGGCCATTTGGCCCATCCAGTCCACAGTAACCCTCTGAATAGCATCCCACCCAGACCCATGCCCCCAAATCCTTACATTTCTCATGGTTAATCACCTAGCCTGCACATCCCTGTACACTATGGGAAATTCACCTAACCTGTACATCTTTAGACTGTGGGAGGAAACCACAGTACCCAGAGGAAACCCACACAGACACTGGGAGATTGTGTAAACTCTACATGGATAACCAACGGAGGGTGGAATCGAACCCAGGTCCCTAGTGTTGTCAGACAACAGTGCTAACTACTGAGCCACCATGCCACCTTTAAACCTGAACATTAAAAAGAATGTGGATAAGAAGCTGAAATGTGATGACATTGAAGGCTATGGACCAAATGCTGGAAAGTGAAATTAGTGTAGATAGGTCAGCTCAGCCTCAATGGGGAAAGGGGCTTTTCGTTGTGCATGACTCTTAGCGGTTGTCATGGTGAGTGAGATCCATGCCCTGGGACAGGAGATGAAGAGAGGTGCATTTTTTTTTTGAGGGGGCAGGGAGAGAGCTAGGAGGTGCAGGTCAGGTTGGGGCTGGGTTACAGTATGGGAAGGGTAAATTTTATAGTACTATGCCTTTAAGACATTTATGCTATGCTTTTTTCCTTGCAGAGAGGTGTTGCCACAGTGCTATCAGAATGCCTGCTTCAGATGCAGTGAGGAAATAGCTTTGAGTTTCTTTTAAAAATTAGACAAAAGAAGCACTACTGGGTGGAGGCAGTCCCACACAAACCCAGCGTTTTAGTTTTGCTTTCAGTTGGGGTCTGGAGCTGAGATACTGCTCTTGCTCTGCTGCAGCAAAAAACTCAAGTTCTCTTACTGCTGCTAGACTGCTTCTTTTGGTGTACCTTTCTCTGGACTGGGAGAGAGCATGTGAGATTATTTTAACTAAAGTGTTTTATGGTATCTAAAAGTCTAGTAGTGGGCCAACCAAATCACATCTGGAACACAGCACCTTACATTTACTTTTAAAACGTTTGGGTCTAGGTTATCACCGTAGTGTATTTTGAGGGGGTTGGTCTGGTACATAAAAGACCAGTACAACTTTAACGAATTAGAGGTTAGAAGTTTCAGGGATTTAATATTGGAGAGAATGGAATGAAGCAGTGAACAATTCAATATGGTCACCATTTGTTATGTCTTTTTACTTTAGTTTATATTTTGATTACAAATTCTTATTCTTTTCTCTCTGTTCATTGGATGTGGATATTGCCCATCACTAATTGCACTGAACAGTGTAGGTGATCTGTCTTCTGGAACCATTGCAGTCTGTTTGCAACAGGTTGTCCCTCAAAGCTGTTAGGGAGGGAGTTCCAGGATTTTTGACTCCGGGCCACTGAAGGAACAGCATTATTTTTCAAGATGTCAAGTGGCTCGAAGGGAAACGTAATGAGTTAGTGGTGTTCCTTTGTGTCTACTCCCTTATCCTTCTTGGTTGACAAGGTGATATGTTTGGAAGGTGCTGTCAAAACATTCATTTCTTTCATTAATGTTTTTGACTGGCATCTTATCCACTGAATTATTGAGTGCCTTTGTTCTCGATATAGTTGAGCTCCTTTTCTATTGAAGGAACACCAAGGACAAGTGTGGCAGGGTCATTGCACAGCACCAAGAAGAGTATATCATAGATTGATTTAGGCAGTTTTGTGCTCAGGGAGGGAGCTGATAAAGGGGTAGCAAGAGACAGACAGGAAATAATGTGCAAGAAAGAGGAAATGGCTAGAAAGGAGAGATAAGAGTCTGGAGTGAGTGGTCAGATTTAAAAGTGATAGTGGTAGAGAAATATTCCACCACAGCTGAGAATTACTGTACAAATCAAACATTTTGAAAATACTAAGACAGCAAGACTAATGTTTGTTCCATAACTTTATTATAACTATTTACCTGATGTGGAGTGAGTACAATAACTATATATCTCAAAATACTTTTGAACAACACTCAATGCTCCCCGCAATCCAAATATTCAGAATTCACACAAAAATATACAAACAGTGGGTTTTTCTTGAGGCAGGGAGAAAAATGCAGAGCACTGTTTGGATCAATTTAGACTTGTGTGTTATAGTTACCACTATATGTTGTGTACAATCATCTTCTAGGTTGTCATGCTCACTTTAGAAGCCACAGCAACACATTAACATTGTGAAGAGGCAAAGTGCAGTAAGCTCTGATCTACTAGTGATATCCTTTTGGTTCACAACAAGCCCAGATGATCAGGGCAAGGCAGCTAACACTGAAGACAATCTTTATAATCTTTCAGGGAAGCAATTAACAGCACTTGTAATATTGAAGATTGCAGTAATCTGTTGGAGTATCATTAAGGCCAAACTACATGAACCCTGGGAGAAGAGTATAGAGCATGTTGTGTTGCTATCAGCACTCCTAAGGTTAAATCTCAGCTACACAGCAAAATAATGTAGGCCAGGAGGGCACAATATACAAGGTAGCAGAGGCTGTGGATCAGTCAATCACGAGAAGCTGAATGAGAATTTAAAACTTTTTCATTCCTTTTTTATTTGGATTTTCCTGTGGATTTCTTTCAGTAAGCATGATTTTCTATGTAGAGAGATTGGCTAGCTGCACCGTCACTCTCGCCACTGGCCTCATACTGCCCGAGTGAAGCCAAACTGTTAACCTATTTAAATAAAAAAAGTGAATAAAGCATCAAGAACAAAATATTTAGGAAGATAATATAATCATAAACACTAAAAAATATTGAATTGATTTAAAAACATCCCTAATGCCACGTTAGTTCCTGAACACTTGTCTACATACATGTGAAAGCCATCATCAACCTTATGCTCTCAGATGTACAGTGGCTCCTTGTCTGACTACATCTTTATTTTAAAGTTCTCAACCTCATGTTACATTTAGAATAGCGTTTGCAAGAGTAACTTTAAAATGTCTCCTTTTAAGGTGAAACAATGTTTTAGAAAAAGGGGCTGTGGAGGTCATACAAACACTTGTTTGAAGACAAACCCCCATGAGATCTCGGTAGTCGTGGGGGGGGCAGCGAGAAGAAAGAGTCTGAAAACAGGAGCCAACTGAATTACTAAGTGGCAATTTTCATACCTAGTTTAGGTGCTTTGAGAAAGAGATGCAAGGCAATTATTATCGTCACAAATACAAATTTAAGAACTGAAGGGACACTGGATCTGAGACATTAACTGTTTTCTCTCCACAGATGCTGTAAGACTTGCTGAGTTTCTCCAGCAATCAGTTTCTCAGGTTTCCAGCATCCACAGTTCTTGATTTTATTTTAGCAATTACTATTGCGTTGAACAACAGGGCAGCTACTGTTGTAGAGAAACTATGGCCTCTTGTCTTAATAACCAAGCAGTATGTTTTAGAAAGGAATGAAAGAGAACCAAGAGGGAGATTTTAGAAACAAGGAGTTGCCAAGCAGGCTTTGCTCTTCAAAGTCAGATCTGGAAGACTCAAGCTGAGTGGAACAACTTTCAAAAAAGGACTGGGAAACATTCAATCAGAGAAAACAATTCATCTTTCAAGTCTTTTTTTTTTCAGAAAACTTCTTGATTTTTACTTTAGCAGCAAACAAAAATTAATTATTCAGTCAAATATCAGCTGTGCTACTTCTATCTATCCAAAGATGCTGCCAACCCAAGTTTTTCCAGCAATTTGTTTTTGTTGATTTCCAGCATTTGCAGTTCTTTGTTTTATTTGAGTTTGATATGTTGTTTAGTTTGTGATAGTAAATGTATTAAAACATTAATGTAATTTGGATATTTCCGTTGGTTGGTTAGAAATTCCACTTTTAAAAAAAAATACAAGTTATTTAATCTCAATAAAACTTGTCTCAAATCCCACCATGAACTTATCACTCCCTCTCTCAATTCATCCAATCCTTTACTTAGATTTCAGGTATTCTCTATTTTAATCATTCCACTATTTATGTCTGACTTCAGCTGTCAATGCTGCACACTCTGGTATTTTCTCTCTCCAAGAAACTCCTCAAAATGCTTTGACCAAGCTTTTTGTCCTAATAATTTCAAACTGTTAACTGGCATAAGAATTTTATTGGACAGCATTCTTGTGAAGCACACAGATATTTTACGCCATTAAAAAAATGGCACTAGAAAAGCAAGTTAATGATGGGATTGTAAAGCAAATCCCAGATGTTACCAGCAAAGGAGAACAGATTGAGTGTAAGGCATTCTTTATCAAATCTAATTTAAAAATATTTGTGCAATATTGGATGCAAGTCTGGTCCAGTCATTTATCACCAGATGTTCCTACATAGTGATTGTTTAGGAATCTGGAATGTGGCCCCAGATGCTTTCCCCCACCTAACTCAAAACCTTTATCCCAAAAATCTCAGGACTATGTATTGAAGTTTCTTCTACTTGCACTACAAAACAAACCAGGAATCACAAATACCTCAGCACGTTTCATGAACTCATCCTGAGCTGCCTGCAGGTTATCCTGCTCCCCACGCCAGGCATTCAATGCGGAGGCTTGTAGAGCTCGGCCAAAAGAGAAGGTCAGTGCCCATGGTTTTGGCAATGGACATTTGTTGATAGCATTAAGATGGATGGTGGCTTCCTCCTCACTCTGCCCTCCAGACAAAAAGGTGACTCCTGAAAGAAAAATCAGAAACAAGTCAGAAGCATAGACACCAAATTTGACTTGCCATGCAATTTCAATATGGCTGTGGAGGTTGAAGGATCATTGTGCATCAACTTAAAACAATTTGAAGGGTACAATGGTTAGCTGTGCTAGTCATCACAGAGTTTTGAGAAGATTTGTAGCTCAGGTTGAGTTCTGGATGTAGGTTTGCTCGCTGAGCTGGAAGGTTCATTTCCAAACATTTCATCACCCTACTAGGTAACATCTTCAATGAGCTTCCAGACAAAGCATTCTGATGTTTCCTGCTTTCTATTTATATGTTTGAGTTTATTTGGGTTGGTGGTGTCATTTTCTATTCTTCTTCTCACGGGGTGGGAGAAGGGGTCTAACCCGATGTGTTTGTTGATAAGAGTTCCGTTTGGAATGTATAGGACAGATAAGGAAGGATACCACTTCGACTGGGATAACACATCCATCCTAGGACAAGCCAAACAGAGACACGCACGAGAATTTCTAGAAGCATGGCATTCCAACCGGAACTCTATCAACAAACACTGACTTGGATCCCATTTACCACCTCCTGAGAAAAAGAACAGGAAATGACATCGCCACAGGAAATGACTACCAACCCAAAGAAACCAAAACGTATAAATAGAAAGCAGGAATCATGAACAGTGCTTCGCCTGGAGGCCTACTAAAGATGTTATCTAGTAGGGTGACAAAACATCTGGAAATGAAACTTTCAGCTCAGCAATCAAACCTACATCCAGTCATTACAGCCTTGTGATACACGATTAAAAAAAAGAGCTCAACTAGTCTTTAGAATCTGTAAAAATGAAAAGTGTACTTGTGCACATGAACATTAGAAATAAAGAGTTCAAGACGACCATATGGCACTAGGCCTTCTCTGGTCTTCAATGATATCATTGCTGATCTTTGGCTTCAGTTCCACTGACGCCCTGTCCTTCAGAATTCCATGCATCTATACGCTACACCAGTGGGGTGCCACAGGGTCCAGCCTTCAGGCCTAACTATTTGCAATCTCAGATAATGACTTGGATGCAGGGTTAGGAGGTACTATAGACACAATGGCAGAGGATAATAGAAAAGTTTTGAAAGTAAGTTGCAAAAAAACTTTATAGATAGTTTTAAGTGAATATGCCAATGTTTGGCAGATGGAGTTTAATATGGATAAGTTATCCAATTTGGCTGGAAGAATAAAAAAGTCAAATTATGGAGGGAAACTTAAATGTTTCATTACAAAAGGATCTGGGTGTCTTCGTCCATGAATCACAGATCACCAGTACGCAGGCACAATATGTAATAAAAAGGGGGTCAAATAGAATTTCAGCATGTAGTGTTAAAAGGAATGGAGTGTACAAATAGGGGAGGTATTGCTACAACTGTAGAAGACATTGTTGAGACCACATCTAGAAAGGTTTGTGCTTTTGGTTCCCTTAAAAGTATATAATTGGATTGGAGTCAGTTCAGAGAAAGTTCACTAGATTAATTCCAGATAAGAAAGGCTTGCTTTATGAGAAAAGATTGAGCAGTATAAGACCTATACACTAGAAGTTAGAAGAATTAGAGGAGATCTAGTTGAGGTATACAAGATGCTAAAGGGGGATTCACAAAGTAGATGCAGAACAGATGACTCCTCTTTTGGGGGCAATCTAGCATGCAAGGTTATGATTTTAGGCTACAAGGTGGCATATTTAAAAGCAGTAGGAATGATGTCTAAGTGTTTTGAATCTGCAGTTTGTTTCCTCTAAGATGGAGATGACATCAGCCATGATTGTACTAAATGATGGATCATGCTCAAGGCTGAATGGTCTTGGCCTGCTCCTAGTTCTTTAGTATTATCCATTTCTGTAGCATAGTTTTGAAAGCTCTTTCCAAAATCCACATATACCAGAATCTACTGGTTCTCTTTTCTCAACCATAGAGCTAACAGAGTCATAGAGAAGTACAGCACGGAGACAAACCTTCAGTTCAATTCGTCCATGCCCACCAGATATCCTAAAATAAATCTAGTCCCATTTGCCAGCACCAGGCCCATATCCCTCCAAACCCTTCCTATTCATATACCCATCCAGATACCTTTTAAATGTTGTAACTATACTAGCATCCACCCCCCCTCCTCTGGCAGTTCATTCCATACACCCATCAGCCTCAGCATGAAAACGTTTTCCCTTTTAAATCTTTCCCCTTTCGTCTTAAATCTACGCTGTCTAGTTTTGGACTGTGCTACATTGGGGAAAAGACCTTCTCTATTCATCCTATCCATGCCCCTCATTATTTCATAAACCTCTACAAGGTCACCCCTCAGCCTCCAACCTCTAGCGAAAATAGTCCCAGCCTGTTCAACCTCTCCCTATAGCTCAAATACTCCAACACTGGCAACATCCTTGGAAATCTTTTCTGAACACTTTCAAGTTTCACAACATCCTTCTGATAGGAAGGAGACCAGAATTACATGAAATATTCCAAAAGTGGCCAAACCAATGTCCTGTACAGCTGCTACATGACCTCCCAACTCCTGTATTCAATATATTGACCAATAAAGGTAAGCATACCAAATGCTTTCTTCACTATCCTGTCTACCTGGGACTCAATTTTCAAGGAACTATTAAAAACATACGCTTCTGAACATCTTAAACTCCAAGGAATTTGTCAAACAAGGTTGCTCTTCTTTAAGATCACAAACTGTGTGATCATACTATGATTTAAGTGTATTAAGAAATTCCAGTACTTCCCCAACAACAAGTCTGACTGTAGTTCCTAGTTTCTCCCTTTATTCTCAGTTATGGGTAGTATTACATGTGGTAACTTCCAATCTATTGGGACCATTTTAGAATCTAGAGGACTTTAGAAAAACTATGGCTACGCAACCACTGGATTTTAAAACTAATCAAGTGTCTCTAATACTTTTTAATGTCCTGATTTTAAACTACCTTAATTTCCTCTCTGGCATTTAAATGATGATTCCTACAAATGAAGACTGGACAATTTTCTTCTGTTTACCATTTTTCTTTCCTATGATCATTTTTCTCCTTTTTTTAAGATAACCTAAAACCCTCCCAATCCTTAGGATTTACTCCCATTCTTTGCACCACATTAAGCCTCCTGACTTTATGAACGAACCTATCATGAGCCTTGCGGAGGTCCATACACCATCTCCACTGCTCGACCTGTCTCATCACCTCCTCAAAGAACTCTAAGATTTGTCAGACATGACCTGCCCCTCAAAGCCATTTGACTGCCTTTAATCATGCTATGCTTTTCGAAATAGTCATAAATCCTATCCCTCAGAATTCTTTACAAAACCTCACTGACCGCAGATGTAAGACTGACTAGTCTGTAATTGCCAGGGATTTCCCTATTACCCTTCTTGAAAAGAGGAACAACTTTCGTCTCCCTCCAATCCTCCAGTACAACTCCCGTGGAGAGCGAGGAAGCAAAGATCTTCGCCAGCGGCTTAGCAACCTCCTTTCTCGCTTCCCAGAGCAACCTAGGATAAATCTGGTCTGGCACTGGGGACTTCTCAATCTTAAATGTTTGCCAAACTTTCCAGCACATCAACTTCATCAATCCTGATCTGTTCAAGCCTAATTCCCAGCTCCTCAAAGTTCTCATTCACAACAAGGTCCTTTTCCTTAGTGAAAACTGAAGCAAAATCTCATTTAGGGCCTCCCCTATCTGCACAGACTCCATGCACACGTTCCCTACACTATCCTTGACTGGCCCTACCTTCTCCCTGATCATTCTCTTATTCCTCATATGTGAGTAAAATGCCTTTGGGTTCTCCCTAATCCTTCCTGCTGAGCCTTTTTCGTGCCCCCTCCTGACTCTCCTCAGTCCATTTCTGAGCTCCTTTCTAGCAAACCTGTAATCCTCTAAAGCTGTGAGAGATCCTCGCTTCCTCCATTTTACGTAAGCTGCCTTCTTCCTTTTGACGAGAAGTTCCTCTGTTATAATCATCCAAGACTCCTTAATCTTACCCCTTCTTGCCAGTCTCAGAGGAACAAAATTTGTGCATCACTCTCAACAATTGTGCCTTCAACACACAGTCTCCACATGTCTGCTGTGTCCTTTCTGTGGAACAATTACTCCCAATCTTTATTTCCCAACTCCTGATGGATAGTGTCAATGTCCTTTTCCCCCAATTAAATATCTTCCATTGGTAACTGCTACTTTCCCTCTCCATGGCTATGGTAAATGTGAGGTAGTTATAGTCACTGACACCAAAATGTGTTCTCCTACCGCGAGATCGGAACCTGCCCTGGCTCATTGCCAAGCACCAAATCCAAAATGGCCTCCCCCTCATCGGCCTGTCTACATACTGAGTAAGGGAACCCTCCTGAACACACCTGACAACAAAAGCTCCATCCAAATGGTCTGCACAAAGGAGGTTTCAGTCAATATTGGGAAAGTTGAAATCAACCATAACAACAACAACCCTGCTACATCTGCATTTTTCCAAAATCTGACAGCCTAGGAGTTCTTCAATCTCCCTATTGCTATTAGGAGGTCTGTAGAAAATGCCCAAGGAGGTGGCTGCTCCTTTGCTGTTCCTAATTTCCACCCATACTGACTCAGTAGACAAATCTTCCTTGACAATCTTTGTTTCTGTGGCTGTAATGCGCACTCTAATTAACAATTAGAGTGCTACACCCCCTCCTTTTTTCCACCCTCCCTGTTCCTTTTATACGTTCTAAACCCTGGAATATCTAGCAACCATTCCTGTCCCTGTGAAATCCATGTCCATTATAACCACAACATCATAGTCCCACGTACTGATCCATGCTCTAAGTTCATCACTCTTATTTCTGACACTCCACGTGTTAAAGCAACCACATTTCAACCGATCCCTTTGTTTCATTACATGAAAAACCTTCCCAATAGATTCACTACATCCTGTCACTGCCCCATCTACAACCATGCCCCTCTCAGATGTCATTCTGGTTCCCACCCCCTGCCAAACTTAGTTTAAACTAGTAAATACCGATTCCGTCAGTTACCTAATACAAGATGTCAGTTGACTGCCAGTTGCATGGATGTGATTCACAATGACCACTTTTTTCTATGCCACCAAAAATAAATACCTATCTCCTAATTTGCTACTTTTCTCTCTAGCATTTCAATGTCACCATTTTTGGTCAATAGATGTGCTGGTGTGGTTAAGATTGAGGTTGCTGGAAAAAAAAATCATTCAAACCACACTAACATTCTCTGCTCCTAATTAGTATCAGAATGTTCCAAAAATAACAAAACATATTACAGTAAATCCTGTAACCAGTGTCCATGTACCTGGGACAGCAGGTGGGACAGTGCGCCGCAGTGCAGTAACTGTGGCGATGGCAACCTCCTCAGGGCTGTACTTGGTGGGACAGGCATATCCTGCTGTCACCATGTTGGGCTTCAGTAGGGTTCCCTCAAGATATATGTGGTGATCACTTAAGGCCTTATAAACTGCACCCAACACCTAAAAAACAAAAGGCAAGCACTTCATTATCATGAAAGATATGGTACAGAGGAATTCCTCATTTTTCATATTTATCTTTAGTTCTCTGATATAGAGATCAGTAGGTAGGGATTTGTGTTGTTCCCATTTTCAGGTTATGAATTAGATTTGCCCTCAAAAGGTATGCTCTAATCAGGGGGTCGAAGACTGAAATTCAGCCACAGTAGCACAGCAGTTCACTCATCAGTAAATTAATTTTATGCAGCTTCTCTTATTGACAGTGTTCCTCAGATAGCTGTAGGAACATGGTTGGCAGAAGTTCTCCTGATCCATCTGGCCGAAATGAATTTCAAATAAACTAGCAGTTCTTAGAGTCAAACAATACCTAGGCTATAACAGCATGCAGCCAAGCCCAACAGCTGCTCCTTTCTTACTGACCGTAACACTGCTCCTAGCATAACCCCAAGAGTTTATGAAATGGTCTGTTTACGTTCTCTATATCCTTCCTAGAGATTGGTTGGCTGTATCCACCAATTGGTTAGCCTTAATTGTCTCAGCTATGTGTAAATATTGAAGATGCTGCCTTTAACAAAATGAAGTCATCCTTGGACCACTGGTAATGTTCCTACCTCTTGTTCAGAAGGACTCGAGCCAGACACCTGGAGGTGTGCATTACATGCTGAAAGTGCTGTGTTTGAATTCTCTCATTTTGTCACATTTGATTTATTCTTATGCTATTTTCTGTTACTGTAAATTAAGTTTTGTACTTCATTTGTCTAACTTGTACCTGCTACACCCTTTAGAGCCAATATGCAGTTGTAGTTATCAGTGAGTTACATTGCAATGATGACTATGTTTTAAGGAGAAAGTGAGGGCTGCAGATGCTGGAGATCAGAGCTGAAAATGTGTTTCTGGAAAAGCGCAGGTCAGGCAGCATCCAAGGAACAGGAGAATCGACGTTTCGGGCATAAGCCCTTCTTCAGGAATGAGGAAAGCAGGCTAAGAAGGCTAAGATAAAAGGTAGGGAGGAGGGACTTGGGGGAGGGGCGTCAGAAATGTGATAGGTGGAAAGAGGTCAAGGTGAGGGTGATAGGCCAGACGGGGGTGGGGGC
>NC_057737.1:2383865-2398451 GCF_004010195.1 Chiloscyllium plagiosum | reverse complement strand
CGAAGGAGGGTGTCGGTGGAAGGGTACTGGTTGGTACGGCGGGAAAGGAAGAAACGGAGGGCTTTAAGTCCTTCGTGATGGGGGATGGAGGTGTACAGGGACTGGATGTCCATGGTGATTCAGGGTGAGGACCAGTTCAGTCAGTCTTCAGGGTGACTATGTTTTAAACCCATTTCATTGACTGAAGCTTGGTGTGTAATGGCAACTAGAAACAAATTTGATTAACCACCAACTGCATTATTACTTTGGTACATTTGTTTCACTTCACCTGTTATTAGATACTGGTGTGACATTAGCATTTTCAGCAATAGCAAAGTCAGTGATCTTCAAAACACAACGCCACTTTGCAAAGTCCATTCCTGAAGCTATTTAGAACACAAAGGTTATGGGAGATGCTAAATAAATCACAAGTTTGTTTTCCAACCAACCTTTTCTGTGACATACTGGCATCGCTTCAGATCATGATCACCATCAGGAAGGATCTCTGGCTCCACAATGGGAACAATGCCATTCTAAAATACAAGAAGGGAAAATAGTAAAGCAATGCAGAGATCTGGACTTCCACACTCCAGCAATCAAAATCTCCAGGGTGCTCATTAATGAAACTTTCACATTAGTATTTTCCCAATACCTTGGGTAGAGTACTTTGTTCACAGCATCATAACTGGAGCCAAATCCAAACTCCGGAACAATCCAATCCCTGTCCCTATTTTATACTTTGGCTTTCCGAAGCCACCAATTTGTTTGTATGAACATCTTCCAGTACCCTCCCCAAATAGTCAGTCTTCTCTTGTGAACCCTGTTAGGCATTTGGTAGGCTACTCGATCATGGAGGTGGACTACAGACCTACTGATGGTATCCTTAGAAGTGTAGACATCGACTTTTCAGTATAATCTTTGGATTGTAATATGTAATTTTCTCCTAAACAAAATAAATAAAACAAAGAACTGTGGCTGCTGGAAAACCTCAGCAGGTCTGACAGCTTCTGTAGAGAGAAAGTAGAGATAACATTTCAGGTCCAGTGACCCTTCTTCCAAATGGAAGAGATGTTGCCAGACCTGCTGAGATTGTCCAGCAATTTCTGATTTTGTTTGTGTTGGAACTTTTTCCCCTTCTGTCACAGATGTGCAAGGATCTGTTACTGAACTGCTTTGCTGCTGTAGCCAAGATTAGTTCATTCAGGACAGAGGCATGAATCTAATCTGTAGAGCTATCCCCACACTGGGTGTATACTTTGTCATTAGAGCTGGGAGGGAAACTACAGTGATCATTATTTGCTCTGTTGAAGAAGAAACAAATGTTGCACCAGCTCGGTGTTTAATGGCAACTAGAAACAAATTCTATCAACCGCCAACTGCATTTACACTTTGGTACATTTTGTTTCACTTCACCTGCTGGCAGATACTGGCATAACGTGCCAGGACATTGGCATTTTCAGCAATAGCAAGGGAAGATGGGGTTGTGTCAGTGATCTTCAAAACACAACGCCACTTTGCAAAGTCCGCTCCATCCTTCTTGTACTGAGCACAACGCTCCGACAATCCATCCAGACCTATAAAACCAAAAAATATCATCTAAAATAAAAAAAGAAACGTATAATGTGGAGGTCTGAAACAAAAATAGACATTGCTGAAAAAGCTCAGTAAGACTGGCAACATCTGTACGAAGAAAGCAGAGTTAACATTTAATCCAGTGACTCAGGTTCTGATGAAGAGTTACTGGACTCAGTGCTAACTCTGCTTTCTTTCCACAGATGCTGCCAGACCCGCTGAGTTTCTCCAGCAACTTTGTTTTGGTTTCAGATATCATCAGCTATTAGGCACTGTCTAGTTTGGACACAGGTACCCACAAGAATAAAAATATGATAAAACAGAGGCTTATGTTTATAAGTAGTTTTTTTTTTGGATTTTACTTCTGCAATGCAAAACAAAGCAAAATAAATTAATTAAGAGATCACTTCAGCTGGCTAGGCCTTTGGAACACTTCCATGCTGCTGTTCGAGCAGCAACAAATAACACCATACCAAACAACCATCAGGACAAGTACCTTTCTTCTATTGTTTCTGAATAAGGGCTTTGAAATTAAATAGGAAACCTTTATGCAACAATAAAATTGCTATGAGGTTGAAATACTTCGAGTGCTTTCTGACATAAGGTTTAAATCTTAACTCAAAAGATGTAAGCACATAATCCCAGTGTAGTACCGAGCATTTAATGCAAATTTAGAGGTGCCATATTTTGGCTGATGTTAAATCATGATCCCTCCTACCTGTTCAGCTGAATGTAAAATGATCCAGTAACAATAATGTGAAGATCAGAGGTGTTCTCCCCAGTGCCTTTCATGACGTTATTCCTCAACCAGCATCACTAAAACACATTGGCTGGTCATTTTCTGACTGCTGTTATTCAGTGATTGGAATTGAAATGTACTTAACATAAGTGCATTTAAAGCCAAAGAATCAACAATTGAACAAAGATTCGCAGCTGATTGAAGCATCGCATCGTGACAACAGGCCATTTATGATAGCCAGCTTAGTACAGGTGATAACACCTCAAGAGTAAGTATTAACGTAGGGGCCCTGTTATGATGCAGAGGTAGAGTCCCTATTCCTGAACTGGGAAGCTTCAGTTCAGGTCCCACCTGCTCCAGAGGTGGGTGATAACATTGCTGAACATGTTGATTAGAATATGTAGGTTACTTTAAAAACTCTAATATGGGTTCCCTCCTGTGGCACAGTGATATGTCCTTCCCCTGGACCAGGAGCCCAGGTTCAAGTCTTATCTCATCCAGAGGTAGGTATTAATATCTCTGAAAAAGTCAATTAGAAAAAAAAAAATGATAGTGTGTCTACCAAAAGTTTTTTTAAAAACAAAATGCAGGAAACTGGTCAAGCAGCCTGTGGAGAGAAAAACAGACTTAAATATTTCAACCTCCTCTTTTTACAAAATGCAGTCTTAACCCATTGAATAGTTGCAGCATTTTCAATTTTTATTTCAGACTTCTGGCATCTCAATAATCTGCTTTTGTCCAGTTAAGTATTAATTTGATAAGAGTATGTATGAATACACCAAATAAATTAATCATACATTTAAACAAGTACATATTGGTCTTCTAGGGTATTTTGTATTCTTTGAGGCACAGAAAGACATGATTGGCAAGCCCAAGTCTCAACACCAAATAAGTTAATTTTCAATTCAAGTACACAAGTTTGGAAATAATTTAAAGGAAGGATGCAGCTTTTCACAGAGCAGACTTATAACCACACTCCTTTCCTGGAACATTATCACAAAAGGGCAAAATAACTTCACTCTGATCGAATTCTATCAATTCAGCTAAAATTGGAAATCAGACATCATTGTCTCTGGATTAGGGCGACACTGGCTGGTGCACAAGAAATGCTCCAATAAGGAAGCCACTACTTTCAACTGACTGGGAAAATAGCACTTAAAATGATACCTTGGGATGAGAGGTGGAAATCCTAGTCAGTACTCTTCCTGATCTCATTGTTCTCAAATGATGTAGCAAAAAAAATAAAGTTTTGGGGCAGCCCATTGAATCCACAACAAATCCACTATAATAACTTAGACTCTAAACATTAACTGTTTCTCTCTCCACAGATATTGCCAGACCTACTGTTTTTCTTTTCCCCAGCACTTTTGTTTTTTTTATTTCAGATCTCCAGCATCTGCAGTTCTTTCCTTTTATTAGAATTTTAAAAATAAAAATGTGTCAGACTACAGTAATCTTAGTACTGAAATGTAGAACATATTCTCAATGTTGAGGGAACATACAGCTTGGTTTGAATGAAATAAAGGAACTTACCCTCGGAATGGTTCTGCATGGCAAGACTAGGCATTTGAAAATTTCAATGGGACTTTAGTCGAGAGTGTGGTGCTGGCCAAGCACAACACTTCAGATGTTGCCTGATGTGCCGTGCTTTTCCAGCATCACACTCTCGACTCTGATCTCCAGCATCTGCAATCCTCACTTTCACCGAAAGGAGACTTTAGTCAGCATTACAGCTGAACTCATTTAGGAATTCCAGTGTGAAATTACAGACTTCAGAACTTAATTCAATCCATGAACAGTTATTAAATCAAAAGATAAACTTATACTTGAAAGAATCAGCAATAATTCTGCCTGGAATAAGAGGACAAACGTATACAGAAATTAAAACCAATTAGCCAGGTCTCTCAAGAGGAGTGGAGCCATGTCGGTCATGTGCAAAAATGTAACAAGGAACAAAGAAGCTACTTCTGATAAGAAGACAAGCTGTAGACTTGCAGTAATTTGGATGAAAGGACTTTGAATAATCATCAATAATGACTTGAAGGACAAAACTCTAGAAGAATCAAACACCAAAATAGAACTTCAAAAGAACAACATTGCATAAAGATTGAACCTTGGACACTTCCAGAGACAGACACTGTTGGGAGAATCCTGGCCAGATTCCACCATTAAAATCGGATAATAGCCAAATTGAGTCGTGAGACTTAAGTTGCTTACTTGATGGATCCTATCTTGGTTGCTAGATACAATCAAGTTTAAATTACTGTTTCAGTACTTGATTATCTGAGATTTCTTAATAACTAGCCAAATTAAAAGTAATAGAACAAAGAATGTTACAATGCAGTACAGGCTCTTCAACCCTCGATATTGCGCTGACTGCAAAATTAATTGGATGCCTACCTAACCTACACTGTTCCATTATTATCCATATGTATGTCCAATGACCATTTAAATGCCCTTAATGTTGACGAGTCTACTACTGCTGCTGGTAGGCCATTCCATGTCCCTACTACTGAGTAAAGAAACTACCCCTGATATCTGTCCTATATCTATCACCCCTCAATTTAAAGCTATATCCCCTCGTGTTAGCCTTCACCATCCGAGGAAAAAGGCTCTCACTGTCCACCCTATCTAACCCTCTGATTATCTTATACGTCTCGATTAAGTCTCCTCGTAACACCTTCTTTCCATACCAGACAACATCCTAGTAAATCTCCTCTATCTTTTCCAAAGCTTCCACATCCCCCTATAATGCGGTGGCCAGAACTGCACGCAATACTCCAGGTGTGGCCTTACCATTGTCTTGTACAGCTGAAGCATGACCTTGTGGCTCCAAAGTCCCCCTACCAATAAACGGCAACACACCATGTGCCTTCTTAACAAGCTTATCAACCTGGGTGGCAACTTCCAGGGATTCACGCACCTCGACACCGAGATCTCTCTATTCATCTACACTGCCAAGAATTTTACCATTAGCCCGGTACTCTGCATTCCTGTTACTTCTTCCGAAGTGAAATACCTCACACCTTTCCGCTTTAAACTCCATTTGCCACTTCTCAGCCCAGCTCTGCATCTTATCTATGTTCCCTGTAACCTACAACATTCTTCAGCACTGTCCACAACTCTGCCTACTTTAGTGTCATCTGCAAGTTTACTAATCCATCCTTCTACACCCTCATCGAGGTCATTTATAAAAATGACCAACAGCAGTGGCCCCAACACAGATCCTTGCAGCATACCACTGGTATGTGAGCTCCATGATGAACATTTCCCATCAACCCCTACCACCCTCTGTCTTTCAGCTAGCCAATTTCTGATCCAAACCACTAAAATCACCTTCAATCCCGAAACTCCTAATTTTGTACAATAACCTACCACGTAGAACCTTATCAAACGCCTTACAGGTCCATATACACCACATCAACCGCTTTACCTTCATCCACCTGTTTTGTCACCTCAAAAGAACTCAATAAGGTTAGTGAGGCACAATCTACCCTTCACAAAACCGTGTTGACTATCCAGAATCAAATTATTCCTTTCTAGCTGGTTATAAATCTTATCTCTTTTAAACCTTTTCCAACACCTTACCCACAACTGAAGTAAGGCTCACTGGCCTATAGTTACCAGGGTTGCCCGACTCCCCTTCTTAAACAAGGGAACAACATTTGCTATCCTCCAGTCTTCTGGCACTACTCCTGTTGACAATAATGACAAAGATCAAAGCCAAAGGCTCTGCAATCTCCTTCCTGGCTTCCCAGAGAATCAAAGGATAAATCCCAACTGGCCCCAGGGGGTCTTATCTATTTTCAGATCTTCCAAAATTGCTAAAACCTCTTCTTTGTCAACCTCAATCTCATCTTGTAGCCTGTATTTCCATATTCTCACTAACATTGCCCTTTTCCAATGTGAATACTGATGAAAAGTATTCATTAAGCACTTGCCCTACGTCCTCAGATTCCACACATAACTTTCCACTATTATCTTTAATTGGTCCTAATCTTACTCTAGTCATTCTTTTATTCCTGACATACCTATAGAAAGCCTTGGGGTTTTCCGCGATCCTATCTGCCAACAACTTCTCATGTCCTCTCCTGGCCTTTCTTCACCCTCTCTTTAGATCTTTCCTGGCTAACATATAACTCTCAAACCCCCCCTAACTGAGCCTTCATGCCTCATCTTCACATCAGCCTTCTTCTTCCTCTTGACAAAAACTTCAACTTCTTTAGTAAACCATGGCTCCTTCTCTCAACAACTACCTCCCTGTCTGATAGGTACATACTTATCAAGGACCTGCAGTAGCTGTTCCTTGAATAAGCTCCACATTTCAAGTGTGCCAATCCCCTGCAGTTTCCTTCCCCATCCTGTGGAACCTTAATTTTGCCAATCGCATCATAATTGCCTTTCCTCCAGTTATTCCTCTTTCCCTGTGGTATATACCTATCCCTGCCTATTGCTATTGTAAACATATCCAAATTATGGTCATTATCACCAAAGTGCTCACCTATCTCCAAATCTAACACCTGGCCAGGTTCATTCCCCAAATCCAATATGGCATTGCCACTTGTTGGCCTGTCTACATGCTGTGTTAGAAAATCCTCCTGCACACCCTCCTGCACACATTGAACAAAAACTGATCCACATAAACTACATGAACTATAGTATTCCCAGTCAATGTTGGGGAAGTTAAAGATTCCCATAACAACTACCCTATTACTCTCGCTCCTATAGAGAATCATCTTTGCTATCCTATCCTCTACACCCCTGGAACTATGGAGGCCTACAGAAAACTCCCAACAGGGTGATATCTCCTTTCCTATTTCTAACCTCAGCCCAAACTACCTCAGTGGATGAGTCCTCAAATGTTATCTTAGCTGCTGTAATACTACCCTTGATTAACAATGCCACACCCCTGCCTCTTCTACCATCTTCTCTGTTCTTCTAAAACAGCAACCCAAATGCATGACCTCATAACCTCTCTGAGTGCATCCAGGAACTGAAGAAAAACCTGAAATAAAAGAAATTTACACCATATACTCATGTATACCGACAGGCTCCGCTGCTCTCTGGAGACCTCATGACTTCTGAGTGCATCCAGGAAATTGTGGTGATTTATCCACAACAACAGTAATTACAAGCAACTGAAAAAGGCAGAGTCTTTTTGACAAGTGATCAATATAAAATCTTATTTCGTCCTGCGCAGTAACTGCTTTTATCTATGCAACAGTCCCATCCTTCTTTACAGTGTGTTCAAGTTACACATAGTCTAGATACCATCCAGAGCAACACATTATCTTCTCCATTACCCCAACATACTTTCCATGTCCTGTCGCCTCTCTAATCACAGATCTTATACCTTACATCCCCACTTCCTAAATATATTATGTCATCTTTACCTTGAGTTGTAGTTTCTCCATTGGTTCCTGCCAAGGGTACAACACCTTTATCAACCTGGAAATACAGAACACCTTAAGTTTCAAATAGAATAATTAATATTTATAATTTGTACCAAATATTCAAGAAGGCATTGAATGATATTTAACTTCAAAATGTTTGATAGTTCTATTATTGTTTTAAGAATTACGCACCTTTACATTACAACTTTGTATGCCATCTTGTTGACTGTCCCAACTATTTCAAGGAGTTTTCCTCCCTTTGGCTGACAAGTGCATTATTCAAAAGATATGTAGTAACAAACTCAGGACTGATGAAAGGTGTGACACACGAGTGTGAAGTATCTCAAGACGCTGGGTTTTAGTGAGGTGGTCACACCTAAGGTGTAGGCAGAGTGTTGCTGGGTGACTATCAGGAAAGGCAAAGGGAGTAGGCAGAGAGTGCATGTTGGCAAAAATGACAGAGGTAGAAATAGGGATGAGGTCCTGTAGAGTGATTGAGAGCTAGGGAATTAGTTAAAAACCAGGACCTCGTTGGGTTACATCTGAACTGGAGAAGGAACAATATCTTGGCGGCCAGGTTTGCTCATGCTTCAAGGGAGGGTTTAACCTAGATTGGCAGGGGGTGGGATTATCAACAGCAGGGAGGCAATTGCAAGGCAAGAAGGAGATACCGTAAACAGAAATAGTAAGTTGAAGAGACGAGACAGACTGGAACACAACAGGGAACAAGGAATGCCTATTGGATTAAATTGCATTTATTTCAATGCAAAAGGGCTGACAGGTGAGGCCGATGAGCTCAGGGCCTGGATTGGTACATGGGACTGGGATGTTATAGCCATTAGAGAAATATGGCAGAGGGAGGGACAGGACGGGCAGCTTAATGTACCAGGATACAGGTACTTTTGGTGAGACACAGGTAGTGGAAAAAGGGGAGGGGGAAGTTGCATTTTTGATTAAGGTGAGTATCACAGATTAATTAGAGATGAAATAACTGATGGATCATCCAGTAAGACTTTGTGGGTGGAACTAAGGAATAAGAAGGGGATGGTGACATTATTGGGGTTGTACTATAGGCCCCCAAACAGTCAAGGGGAATTAGAGCAACAAACATGCAGGTAGATTGCAAAGACTTGCAGGAGCAATAGGGTTGTCATAGTAGGGGATTTTCATTTTCCTAACATAGACTGGGACTGCCAGAGATTTAAGCGCTTAGATAAGGTGGAATTTGTTAAATGTGTTCAGGAAAGTCTCCTCAAACAGTCCACAGAATCGGGAAGGAGCAAAACTCGATCTACTCTTGGGAATTGGGGCAGGACAGGTGACGGAGATGATTGTGGGGGAGCACTTTGGGACTGGTGAACATAGTTCTATTAATTTTAAAGCAGTTACGGAGATGAACAAAAGTAGTCCACAGGTTCAAGTTCTAAATTGGGGCAAGGCGAATTTTTATGAGATTAGACAGGAGCTTGCAGGGGTTGATTGGGGCAGTTTGTTTGCAGGCAAAGGGACCTCTGGCAAGTGGGAGGCCTTTAAAAGTGAGATAGTTAGAGTTCAAGGTCTGTGTTCCTGTGAGGATGAAGTGCAAGGTTGGCAGGAATAGGCAACCCTGGATAAAGAGAGATATTGAGGCTTTGACCAGAAAAAAAAAGGTGGTGTGCTCAGGTACAGGAAGCTGGGATCAAGGGAATCTTCAGAGGTATATAGGGGATACAGGAGCTTACTAAAGAAAAAAATCAGGAGGGTGAAAAGGGGGCACAAGATAGCCTTGGCTGAGAAGATGAGGGGGAATCCAAAGTGGTTCTTTAAGTATATTAAAGGAAAAAGAAAGAATAACTAGAGAGACAATAGGCCCCTCAAGGACCAAAGTGGACATTTTTGTATAGAATCGCAGGAGATAGGTGGGGTTCTCAATGAATATTTCTCCTGTGTTTACCATGGAGAAAGACATGAAGACTTGGGGAAGTTAGTGGTGATATCCTGGGGACAGTCTATATCACAGTAGAGGTGGTATTGGATGTATTAAAATGTATGAAGGAAGATAAATCTTCTTGTCCTGATCAGATATATCAAAGAACACTGCAAGAGGGTAGAGAAGAAATTGTGTGGGCCCTGGCTGATATTTTTGCATCATTGTTAGCCACAGGAAAGGTCCTGGAAGACTGCAGGGCAGTGAATGTTGTGCCATTATTCAAGGACTGCAAAGAAAAGCCAGGGAACTATAGACCAATACACTTAACATCTGTGGTGGGTAAGTTACTGGAGAAGATTAAGGGATAAGATATACATGCATTTGGAAAGACAGGGTTTGATTAGACGTAGTCAGCATGACTTTGAGAGTGGGAGATCATGCCTTACAAATTTGTTAGAGTTCTTTGATGAAGATTAGGGATAATCAACATGATTTTGTGCATGGGAAATCATGTTTCACAAACTTGATTGAGTTTTTTGAAGAAGCAAAGAGGATTGATGAGGACAGAGCAGTCGACGTGATCTATATGAACTTCAGTAATGCGCTGGACAAGGTTCCCCATGGGAGACTGGTTAGCAAGGTTAGATCTCATTGAATACAGGGAGAACTAGCGACTTGGAGACAGAACAGTAGTGTGCCACAAGGATTGGTGATGGATCCACCAGTTTTCATCATTTATATAAATGATTTGGATGTGAGCATAATAGGTACAGTTAGTAAGTGTGCAGATGACACCAAAATTGGAGGTGCAATGGATAGCGAAGAAGGTTACCTCGGATTACAATGGGATTTTGGTCAGCTGGGCCAATGGGCTGAGGACTGGCAGATGGAGTTTAATTCAGATAAATGCAAGGTGCTGGGAAAGCAAATCTTAGCAGCACTTATACACTTCATGGTAAGGTCCTGGGGAGTGTTCCTGAACAGAGACCGTGGAGTGCAGGTTCATAGCTCCTTGACAGTGGAGTTGCAGGTAGATAGGATAGTGAAGGTGGTGCTTGGTATGCTTTCCTTTATTGGTCAGAGTATTGAGTACAGAAGTTGGGAGGTCATGTTGCAGTTGTACAGGTCATTGGTTAGGCCACTGTTGGAATATTACATGCACTTCTGGTCGGGAAGGATGTTGTGAAACTTGAAAGGATTCGGAAAAGATTTACAAGGATGTTGCCAGGGTTGGAGGATTTGAGCTACAGGGAGAGGTTGAATAGGCTGGGGCTATTTTCCCTGGAGCATGGGAGATTGAGACGTGACCTTATAGAGGTTTATAAAATCATGAGGTGCATGGATAGGACAAACAGGTCTTTTCCCTGGATGGTGCAGTCCAGAAACAGAGGGCATAGGTTTAGGGTGAGAGGAGAAAGATATAATAGAGACCTAAGGGGCAACGTTGTCACGCAGAGGGTGGTATGTGTATGGAATAAGCTGCCAGAGGAAGTAGTGGAGGCTGGTACAATTGCAACATTTAAAAGGCACCTGGATGGGTATATGAATAGGAAGGGTTTGGAGAGATACGGGCTGGGTGCTGGCAGGTGGGACTAGATTGGGTTGGGATATCTGGTCAGCATGGACAAGTTGGACTAAAGAGTGTTTCCTTGCTGTACATCCCTATGACTCTAAGTGACCAGGAAGATTGACGAGGGCAGGACAGTAGATCTAGTCTATATGGATTTCAGTATGGCCTTTGATAAGGTTCCACATGGTAGCCTACTCTGGTAAGTTAGATTGTCTGGAATCCAGGGCGAGCTGGCAAATTGGACACAAAATTGGCTTGATGGTAGTAAGCAGAGGGTAAAAGTGGAAGGATGCTTGTCAGACTGGAGGCCTGTGACTAGTGGAGTGTTTCGGGGTCAGTGCCAAGCCCATTGCTATTTGTTATTTATAATCAATGATTTGGATGAGAATGTACAAGGCATGATTAGTAAGTTTGCAGATGACACTAAAATAGGCGGCATTGTGAATAGAGAAGGAGGTTATCAGAAAGTACAGCAGCACCTTGATCAGCTGGGGAAGTGGGTCGAGAAATGGCTATTGGAGTTTAATAAAAGTGTGAGGTCTTGCGTTTTGGAAAGTCAAATCAAGGCAGGACTTTCATGGTGAATGGTGGGGCATTAGGGAGTGTGGTGGAACAGAGAGACCTTGGAGTTCAGGTGCATGGTTCTCTGAAAGTGGAGTCACAGGTAGACGGGGCAGTGAAGGACGCTTTTGGCACATTGGCCTTCATCAGTCAGGGCAGAGTATAGAAGTTGGGGAGCTGTGTTGCAGTTATACAGGATGTTGGAGTATTAGTGTTCAGTTTTGGTCACTTTGCTTTGGGAGGGATGTTATTAAACTGGAAAGAGTGCAGAAGAAATTTACAAAGATGTTGCCTGGACTCAATGGTCTGAGTTATAGGGAGAGGTTGGACAAATGAAAACCTTTTTCTTTACAGTGTAGGACACTGGGGGGAATCTTATAGAGGTGTATAAGATCATTAGAGGCATGAATAGAGTGAATGCACTCAGTCTTTTTCCCAAGGATGGGGAAATCGATGACTAGAGGGCATCCGTTTAAGGTTAGAGGGGAAAGAATAAAAGGAAACCCAAGGGGCAACGTTTATACACAGGGCGGTATGTATAGCTGCTAGCAGAAGTGGTTGAAGCAGGTACATTAACAATATTTAAAAGGCATTTGGACAAATACAGAGAGGAAAGGATTGGAAGGATATGGGCTAAGTGCAAGGAAGTGGGGTTAGTGTGAACAGACCAATTTGAGCCAAAGGGCCTGTCTCCATGCTGTATGACTGTTTGACTCTTCTATTCTAGTTCTGCACAGAAGGGATCCTCATCAATCCAAGTCACTGCAGAAAGCAGAATCTTAGATTTGATTTTGCTGGATATGGTCAGAGGAATATGGAGCAAAGGCAAGTACAGATAAAACTTTGTTCTGCCATTATAGCAGAACAGGTTCAAGTTTTAATAATCTACTTGGAAACACTTTCAAAAGAACAAAGAACAATACAGCACAGGAATAGCCTTCCAAGCCTGCGCCGACACATTTGGCCCATCCATAGCTTTCGTTGACTATTGTTTTGATTCAAGCAGATTGGATCAGTGAGCCAATTTCTACTGTTAACACCACCGATTCTGTGTCATTTATCCCAGCAAAGGAATTACAGATTGTTCTCCCTAGAATCAGCTCTACTTCTCCGATTCATGGTTACTCTAAGTTTCTGAACTATGCACTCCCAGCAGTAGATAAACACGTGGCAGGTGGGAGCTCACTGCAGGGAGAGCTCGGATCTGGCAACTAATTCCTCGTCTTTCACAAGAGAAATGCAAACAAATGAGAGGGGTGGGGGAAGAGAGAGAGAAGCACAAAACAATTATTTGACACCTTAATATTTATTAATAAATATTTGGACAAGTAACAGAAAAGGACTTGACTTTTAATCCAGCAGTACTCCTTTGAACACTTTCAAATGTTCTCAGTTCTGCCAAGCTATATCCTTTTGGTTTTAGTGTTCCTACAGGCAAGACTGTAAATTCCTCTTCAGGCAAACAAACTATATCAATGGAGCTTTTTGTGCATAGTTATTTTTGAGATTTCAGCACTAATTAGATTCAAGTATTAAATGCTACAAACAAAACACAGCTTTGGAAAGTAAAGGTTGGAAGAAAATCAGCTTATTCCAAACCAAATTAGGACTACTCAGAGTCTGGCAGATTATGATTTGCCTTTTAATCGTTTATCCTTTCATGTGGAGAAGTACCTGTCTGAATGCTGCAGTGCTACTTTTAGATACTGCGGTTCTAACAGACTGCAGTCCAGAAGGCTTTAGACATCAAGATCATTATACCTTGAACAAAGAGAACATGGAAAAAAATATACATCACAAAACCTGAGTAAATATTTGTAGTAGACAACATTCTACCTCTATTTACTATCAATAAGTAGAGACACAAAATCTGCCTCACGCAACCCAAGGTGAATGTTTGAAACTCTTGATCAGCCATAAGCAGTAATTTCAAACCCAAAATCTATGTACACCATTTGTGCACAACAACTAATATAGGGTTCTGATATCCCTTGACCTACTCCCAACACCCAGGAGAAAAAAAAAGTGCTCAACTTCACTGCTCCATTTTGAGTAGTCCAGCCTATTGGAGTAGGGATAAATACAAATCCTGACCATTTACCTTGATTCCTACAACAATGTCCTTGTCTTTGATCACATTTACAAAGGGTGTCCCATCATCAGTGCTCTGGTACAAAGTTTCATGAAAGAAGATGACACCTCCAATAAAATCTTTGATACGATCATCAGCAGTCAACAAGATCTGCCGGTAGATACGTCGGTTTTCCTCCGTGTTCTCTACACCAATCTGGTTCAGTCGCTTGGCCATGCTCCCTAAGAAAAAGAACAGCAGTCTATTTATTACAAAAAAAGATAGATGTACAGGCTTTGTGTTGATACATTGGACATGAAACGGTCATGTACTTAGAGCACACAAACCAGAGTTAACATTAACCGCCTCAACCCCTCTACCCCCGTCCAAGCTCTCACCCTCACAACACGTTGCCCACCACTCCCTCTGCTCCAATCCCGACCTCACCATCAAGCCAGCAGATAAAGGGGATGCAGTGGTAGTCTAGCGCACTGACCTCTACACCGCTGAAACCAGACGCCAACTCAAGGACACCTCCTCCTACCGCCCCCTCGACCATGACCCCACCCCCCCATCACCAACCATACAGAACCTCATCACCTCAGGAGATCTCCCACCCACAGCTTCCAACCTCATAGAACCAGGCGATGCAGGGTTCCCGGACTACCTCCTTCCCAAGATCCACAAGCCTGACCATCCTGGCCGACCCAGTGTCTTCAGCATGCTCCTGCCCCACTGAACTCATCTCTACCTACCTCGACACTGTCCTATACCACCGCCCCCCCCCCCCCC
>NC_057737.1:2365751-2383169 GCF_004010195.1 Chiloscyllium plagiosum | reverse complement strand
AACCCACCCTCCCGTCCTGGCACCTTCCCCTGCCACCGCAGGAATTGCAAAACCTGCACCCGCACCTCCTCCCTCATCTCCATCCAAGGCCCCAAAGGAGCCTTCAACATCCAAAGTTTTACCTGCACATCCACCAATATCATTTATTCTATACGTTGCTCCTCTACACTGGGGAGACTGGATGCCTCCGAGCAGAGCGCTTTCGGGAAATCTCTGGGACACCCGCACCAATCAACCACACCGCCCTGTGGTCCAACATTTCAACTCCCCCTCCCACTCAAGCCGAGGACATGGAGGTCCTGGGCCTCCTTCACTGCCACTCCCTCACCACCTGGAGGAAGAATGCCTCATCTTGCGCCTCGGAACACTTCAACCCGAGGGCATCAATGTGGATTTCACCAGTTTCCTCATTTCCCCTTCCCCCACCTCACCCCAGTTCCAAACTTCCAGCTCAGCACCATCCCCATGACTTGTCCTACCTGCCTATCTTCCTTTCCACCTATCCACTCCATCCTCCTCCATGACCTATCACCTATCACCTTCATTCCCACCTCCACTCACCTATGCTACTTTCTCCTCACCCCCACCCTCCTCTCATTTATCTCTCCACCCTTCAGGCACTCTGTCTCTATTCCTGATAAAGGGCTTTTGCCCGAAACGTCGATTTTCCTGCTCCTCGGATACTGCCTGAACTGCTGTGCTTTTCCAGCACCACTAATACAGAATCTGGTTTCCAGCATCTGCAGTCATGTTTTACCTCTATGGTCCATCATCCATGCACTAAGTTGCCTGATTACAAGCAGATCAACATAGCCCCTATTGAATGTAATCTTCTGCAAATTTACAATTCCCTTGCCAATGTTTTTTTACATTTCAAACCTTAAGTCAATAAGATATTCAGTTTTTAGCTGAATATTTCAGTTTTCAGCCAAACAAAGGACCGCTGCATCAGAGACCGCGGCAGAGAATTCAGAGGGACAGATCCAAACACTGGAAAACCAGGTTCGGGCTCTTTTGGATCATGTTGACAACATCGAAAATCGAGGTCAAAGGAAGAACTTACGGATTGTTGGACTCCCAGAGCATGAGGAAGGTAAGGGTCTGGTTACCTTCCTGGAACAGTGGCTCCCTCAGCTCCTGGGGCTCGAGGTCAAGTCGGGCCGGGTGAATGTGGAGCAGACCTACCGGACCGCGATGCGCAGATCCGGATCGGATCAGTGCACCCGCCTGGTCCTAGCGCAACTGCAGTGTTATAAAGAGAAGCAGCTGATAATGGAAGCTTCCAGAAGACTGGAAAGAGATTCACAGGCCCTGCAGTACAAAGGGTCAAATGTGATGTTTTTACAAGACTTCTCTGGGGCTGTAATCAAGAAGAGGAAATCCTTTGATGAAGTCAAGAAGAAATTGTTAGAAATCACACAACACCAGGTTATAGTCCAACAGATTTATTTGGAAGCACTAACAAACAATCCAGGTCTTTTTCAATATATAATTTCAGTTACACTACACTGTAAACTTTTTCTTTAAATTGTCTCTCTGACGATTTTATACATCACAACCAACTGATGAAGGAGCAGCACTCTGCAAGCTAGTGCTTCCAAATAAACCGGTTGGACTATAACCTGGTGTTGTGTAGTTTTTAAACTTTGTTCACCCCAATCCAACACTGGCTCACCATTGGGGCAGCACGGTGACTCAGTGGCTAGCACTGTTGCCTCAGGTTATATTCCTGCCTCAGGCGACTGTCTGTGTGGAGTTTGCACATTCTCCCAGTGTCTGCGTGGGTTTCCTCCGGGTGCTCCGGATTTCTCCCACAATCCAAAGATGTACAGGTTAAGTGAAATGGCCATGCTAAATTGCCCATGGTGTTCAGGGATGTGTAGGTTAGGTGTATTAGTCTGGGGTAAACGTATGGGAATGAGTCTGGGTGGGTTACTCCTCGGAGGATTGGTATGGATTTGTTGGGCCAAAGGCCCTGTTTCCACACTGTCGGGATTCTATATCTAAAAGCTCTAAATCAAGATGAAATTGAGAGACTTGAATATGCAATACTGTTCGAGGTACCCTTTAACTCCATGATTGTGCTTTAATCATGGAAGGTCGGTTTGTAATTTTGACTCTGCAATAAAAGCGAGGAAGTTTTTGGACTCTGAAGTAAGTGATCCGGATCAGGGGCAGAAAAAAGGCAGTTATGGACAATGGTGAAGGGTGGTTATTTCTTTTATGGGAGATGAATGGGGTCGATGTATGGAAGGGACTGGGTGGGTGCCCAATGTTAACTCCCATTAGTGTAAATAATAGGTTTTCTTTGCCTTAGTATTGCTTGGGTCTGGGGCGCAGCCTTAGCTGGAAGTAATTAGGATGGCTGTAAGGTTTGGAACAAATGCCCCTTACGGGCGAAGGGACAAATCTCCAGTGATTTGTTGCTTATGTGTTTGTTAAGTTAAGTTAAGCGCAATGGTTTTTTTAGTGTTAGTAATATTTGTAGGGATAGATTTAGATTTTATAAATTCTGCGTTTTTTCCACTCAACACGCCATGAATATCTTGGGGGACCACGGGCTGTTGTATGCTGTCATGGCTAGTGATTCGTGGAATATAGAAAGAGAGCCATTCTCCAATTAAAAAAAGGTAAAAAAAAAATCACCCAACACCAGGTTATAGTCCAACAGGGTTAATTGGAAGCACTAGCTTTCGGAGCGCTGCTCCTTCATCAGGTGATTGTCAACTATAACCTGGTGTTGGCTGATTTTTAACTTTATACACCCCAGTCCAACACTGGCATATCCAAATCAAGAAAGAAGGTGCTCTCAAACCTTAGAAAGGATAGAGTTGACATCGCTTTGCTGCAGGAAACACACTTAACTGACAGGGAACATTTGAAGTTGCAGCAGGAAGGTATTCTTCTCTTTCAACTCCAAAAGTAGGGGAGTGGCCATACTACTACAAAGGAACTTCCCATTCCAGACAGTATAACAAATCAAGGATGAATACAGGCAGTTCATCATTCTCAAGGCTTTAATACGCAGGAAAGAGTATTGCATCCTGAATGTCCATTGTCTCCCAGCGCACACCCTTAAATTCTTTATTGATGCAATCTTGAAATTAATGGCTCTTGGGCATGCGCCGTATGATCATAGGAGGAGACTTTAACTGTTTCATGGACCCCGAGGTAGACAGGATGCCAAAAGGTCTTTTGGGTATCTCCTCACAATCAGACAGTTGGTGGGCTCGTGTGGGGAGTTGGGGTTGGTAGATGTGTGAAGATGACTCCACCCTAATGGTAGGGATTTTATCTTCTACTCCAACCTGCACAAGTTCCACACGAGAATTGATACGTGCTTTGGTCTGTTTGGATTCAGCGTTATCCTGCAAGATTGGGAACATTGTTATCCCGGACCATATGGCAGAGTGGAGATGTCAAGATTTAGGGTAATGGAATAGGGACCCAACACTGGTGCATGGATGCATTTCTTTTGGAGGATAGTAAATTTATAGAGTACGTCACAAGGGAGTCTGGTGCCCTCTGGACATCAATTCGGGTACGGCCAATAATCTGTCAGTGCTTTGGGAGACCGCTAAGGCATACTTAAGGGGTTTGATTATCTCATATTCAGCAACCAGGAAAAGGCAGAGAGGTGTGCAGCAATGGATGCTCAAGGTCAGGCTAAAAGCAGCAGAGTCGACATATTACGACAGACTGTCTGTGATCAAGCTGCAGAGGGTCACAGCCCACCTGGCTGTTCTGAATTCAGTGCTTATTCAGGAGGCAAAGAGAGAGAGGTCTCCTTTGCAAATCAAAGGTTATTTTAAAAAAGGGATAAGCCAGGTAGGTATCTGGCTAAGAAGAATACTGCTCCACAGGCCATTTTGTCCATTAGGGAGAGAACTGATACCACCACAAGTTGAAAAAGATTAATGTCATATTTCTGAAATTTTATGCAGAGTTTTACCGGTCAGAGGGCTGCAAGGATGGGATGGCAATAATAGAATCCTTTTTCAAGAATTTGGACCTTCCTGGTATAACCGCAGAGCAAGGCTCCCTTTTAAATGCACCCCTCACAACACAGGAGGTGCAACAGGCACTAAGACAGCTCCAAAGTGGCAAAGCACTGGGCCCAGATGGGTTCCCAAGTGAATTTTACAAGGAGTTCATCAACATGTTGGCTATCCAATCCTGGGAATGTATAATCTCTCATACTGCCTCCGCCCTCTCTTCGGGAGGCCAATATCTCCCTCATTCTAAAGAAAGGAAAATACCGAGGAGTGTGCCTCTTATAGGCCCATCTCGTTGCTGAATGTAGACTTTTAAGTCCTGCTGGCCCTGAGATTGGAAGAGGTACTGCACACTATTATAAAAGACAACCCAGGGGATTCATTAAGGGCTCTTCTAATAACATCAGGAGGGTGCTGAGTATAGTGCAGGTATACCAGCAAAGGTTAATTCTGGGTTGGGTGGTCTTCTTGGATGCGGAAAAGGCATTGATCGGGTAGAATGGCTGTACCTTTCTGGTGTCCTAGAACACTCGTTAGGTGGGTGGCAGCGGTTCTTACGAACGGCGTTAAATCAGATAATGTTAGCATCGGAAGAAGCTGTTATTTACCTCAGTGATTGAACCATTGGCAGAGGCCATTCAGAAGGACCCTGAAATAGTGGTGCCAAAAGTAGAAATGGGAGAGCACAAAATTACTCTCTACGCTGACGATGTCCTCCTATTTTGGGCTAACCCGGAAAAGTATCCCAACTAATACAAAGAATTAAATTATTTGGCATCTTCTCAGGATATAGAATAAATTTTACAAAGTCAGAAGCCATGCCCATGAGGGTTTGGGAGTGCTTGACCTGGAGGATTGAACACAGTTTCCCTTTCAATGGTCGCAAAAAGGTTTTCTTTATCTGGGTATTTTTGTTCCCCCTATTTTCCATCAGTTGCACAGAGCTAACTTTGTGCAATTGTTTGATAAGATAGGATCTGCATAAAATGTACAGCATGCTTATTGTACTCATCGATGTTAAGTTTTTAGTAAATGTTAACACATCACTGAAAAAGTGGGAATCAGAGTCTAGTTGAGTTGTACAAACCCCCATTCCCCTCCCAAGCCCTCATGGCTGTCATTGCAACCAATAAATCACAAAATAGGAAACCAATAAAGGTAGGAGACACTCACCCACGGACTCATCAGCAGCTAGGATACCCTTACCAGGGCAGGTGATCTTCAAAGCTATTTCAGACAGCTCCTTCTTCTGGGCAGGGGTCAGTGCGGGAAATTGGTACGTCATCTTCTAATTGAATATGTACGACCAAAACTGTAAGAAAGATGTTAAAGAAAATCATATGCTCTGATTTACCAATTTGATTATGGGAATGGCCTTTCTTTCATCTCATTATTCTCAGTCTTTCCCAAGAGAACACACGAAGAATCAAGACTTTAAATCTCCCAAAAGCTACCCTAAATTTATTGGTGCCATTTAAGTTCTTGTGACAACCAAACTTAAATGTAATGTGTCAGCTGATATTGGAGTGAGGCAAGAATAGGTCAGGACTCTGTTGATTTATATTCTCAATTGCAGATGAAAACTTACAAATTTAAGCAACATTTCTGGAACGTTTACCTTTTTGCAAAGGTGTGAATAGGAATCAAAAAGGTTAATGGGACATTAACTTTTATCTCAAGGGGATTACAATATTAAAATAAAGAAGACAATGTGAAGCTTTGAGTATCTATTCAAAAGTTCTGAACTGGAATATTGGCCTTCAAGGACGTTAATGCAAATTCACCAGAATACCATAGTTTAAAAGGCTTAAAGTAAAGGATTAGTTCCACAAATTTGGATTATTTTCTCTAGTTTAGATGATTGTGGTGATCTAATAATACTATTTAAAAAAGTGTGTTCTTGAAAGTGGAAGACAGAATCTTAAAATTGGGGATCAGCAAAGATCTGGCAATGGAGTACAATTTGGGAAAATGTGCAATTGTTTATTTTGGCAGAGGAATATGAAAGCACATTATCTAAACGATAAGAGGTTGCAGAGCTGAGATGCAGAGAGATCTGGATATCAGGAGAGTCAGAGTCAAAAAGTGTGGCACTGGAAAAGCACAGATTGTATAGTACTAGAGTCTCGTAATGGTCATCATACTTATAGAAAGATACCAATGCATTGGAAGTAATCCAGAAAGGGTTTCCTAGACTAAACTTCTGAAGAAAGGTCACTGGACTTGAAATGTTAATCTGCTTTCTCTCCACAGATACTGCCAGTCTTAGAGTCAAATGGTTAGACAGCATGGAAACAGACCTTCGATCCAACTCATCCAAGATGAGCAGATATCCTAAACGAATCTAGCATTTGGCCCATATCCCTCTAAATCCTTTCTATTCATATACCCATCCAAATGCCTTTTAAAATGTTGCAATTGTACCAGCCTCCACTACATCCTCTGGCAGCTCATTCCATACACGCACCACTCTCTGCTTGAAAAAGTTGCCCCTTAGGTCCCTTTTAAAATCTTTTTCCTCTCATGTTAAACTTATGCTCTGGAGTTTTTGACTTTCCCAGCCCATGGAAATGACCTTGACTATTCACCCTATCCATGCCACTCATGATTTTAGAAGTCTCTGTAAGGTCACCCCTCAGTCTCTGACACTCCAGAAAAAAAATAGCCTCAGCCTCTCCCCATAGCTGAAACAAGCCAATCCCAGCAACATCCTTGTAAATAATTTCTGAACCCTTTCAAGTTTCATAACATCCTTCCTATAGCAGGGAGACCAGAATTTCATTCAGTATTCCAAAACTGGCCTAACCAATGACCTGTACAGCCACAACATGACCTCCTAACTCCTATACTCAATGCACTGACCAGTGAAGGCAAGCTTACAAAATGCCTTCTTCACTATCCTATCCACCTGCAACTTCACTTTCTTGCTGAGTTTCTCAAGTAATTTCTGTTATTGTTTCAGATCTGCAGCATCTGCAATTGGTGAAAGAAATTTTCTTTGGTGGGACAATACAGACCAAGGGGTCACAGTTTAAAAATAATAGATTGCTAATTTAGGACAGATGAGGAAACCTTTTTTCCTCTTTAAAAAGGGTCATATGTCTTTGGAATTCCCTTCAAAGGCGCAGAATACAGAATCTTTAAATATTTTATAAAAGGCAGAGGAAGGCAATTGTTGTTTACCAAGGAGATGAGAGATTATTGGAGCTATGCAGGAATATAAAGTTGACATTCCAATCAGATCAGCCGTGATTTTATTGAATGACTGAACAGGCTAAGGTTTGAGTGGCCTCCTCTTGTTGCTTGTTGATATGTTGTACACATAGGAACAGAAGGAGGCCATTCAGCCACTCAAGCCTATGTACCATTCAATTAGATCATGGCTGATCTACGACCCACTTCCACATACCTGCCTTGGGCCCATATCCCTTAATACCTTTGATAAATTTTAATAATACACTCCGATTGGTGATTTGTAATTTCAACAAATCTGTCTGAGCAGTTTTCAGTTCTTTTTATAAGTATTGCCTGTCTGGTTCGAAGACAAAGCAGAGGGCCAATGGCACTGTAATCCAATATCGAGTCACCATCCTCAGGATACAAAGTGAGGTTAACTTTTTTACAAAGAAAATTAAGCAAATTTAACTTCTTCCCCTGTACCTTAGCATTCTGTAAAATCTGTAAGCACAAAACTTTGTCTCAGCTTAAATTAAGTGAATACAAGGACCGTGAGGCTGTCATTTCTTAAAATTAAGTTTGGAATTGTTACATCTTGGCTGTGGGGCTCAATGGTTCATTGCTGTTTTCACAGCACCTAGACAATAGGATTTTCTCTTGCATTCATTAGACGCATTTAAATTTAATGTCCTCTGTTCCCTTCACCCTCCCATTCACCATAGTGCTGCTGGCAAAGACTGAAACATTGCTTTGTGCACTGAAATTTCCCCTCACTACTCAAGGATCATCCATTTTCAAAGGTAACCAGCATAAACACATGCAGAAACTTTACCCTTTTTTTCCTGCAAAACAAGTTTGCCACTGATCCTCGCATTCTTTTGCATTTACTGAGGAGGTGAAGTGTAAAGCTGTGCTGATCTCAATCAGCCAAATCCTTTTATAGTACAGCTCTTAGCTTCTCAAACAGAGAGGAAAAAAATGAACGAAATGACCCCAGCCTCTTGGGGGGGGGGGGGGAAAGCAGAATCACAGAACATAAAAAGTCAAAGTAATTGTAAAAGTTGGTGTGGGAAAGAAAGAAAGGGGTCTACTTGGGTCAAATACAAAACTAAAAGTATTGCAGATGCTGAAGATCTGATGTTTTGCACTGTATTGTTCTATGTTTAATGCATAAAAGTGGATAATTCCCCAGGACCTGATCAGGTGTACCCGAGAACTCTGTGGGAAGCTAGAGAAGTAATTGCTGGACCCCTTGCTGAGATTTTTGTATCATTGATAGTCACAGGTGAGGTGCCGGGAGACTGGAGGTTGGCAAACGTGGTGCCAGTATTTAAGAAGGGTGGTAAGGAAAAGCCAGGGAACTATAGACTGGTGAGCCTGACGTCAGTGGTCAACAAGTTGTTGGAGGGAATCCTGAGGGAGAGGATGTAAATCTATTTGGAAATGCAAGGACTGATTAAGGATAATTAACATGGCTTTGTGCGTGGGAAATCATGTCTCAAAACCTGATTGAGTTTTTTGAGGAAGTAACAAAGAGGATTGATGAGGGCAGAGCAGTGGACGTGATCTATATGGACTTCAGTAAGGTGTTTGACAAAGTTCCCCATGCGAGACTAGTTAGCAAGGTTAGATCTCATGGAATTCAGGGAGAACTAGCCATTTGGATACAAAACTGGCTTGAAGGGAGGAGTCAGAGGGTGGTGGTGGAGGAGGATTGCTCTTTAGACTGAAAGCCTGTGACTGTTAGTGTGCCACAAGAATTGGTGCTGGGTCCATTGCTTTTTGTCATTTATAGAAATGATTTGAATGTGAACATAGGAAGTATAATTTAGTAAGTTTTCAGATGACACCAAAATTGGAGGTCTGGTAGACAGCGAAAGTTACCTCAGAGTCCAATGGGATCTTGATCAGATGGGCCAATGGGCTTAGGAGTGGCAGATGGATTTTAATTTAGATAAATGTGAGGTGCTGCACTTTGGGAAAGCAAATCAGAGCAGGACTTATACACTTATTGGTAATGTCCTGGGAAATGTTGCTGAACAAAGACCTTGGAGTGCAGGTTCATAGTTCCTTGAAAGTGCAGTTGCAGGTCGGTAGAATAGTGAAGACGACGTTTGAAATGCTTTCCTTTATTGGGAAGAGCACAGAGTATGGGAGTTGGGAGGTCATGTTGCGGCCATATGGGACATTAAGTTAGGCCACTGTTGGAATATTGTGTGCAATCCTAGTCTTCTTCCTATTGGAAGGATGTTGTGAAACTTGAAAGGGTTCAGAAAAGATTTACAAGGATGTTGCCAGGGTTGGAGGGTTTGAGCTATAAGAGAGAGGTTGAATAGGTTGGGACTGTTTTCCCTCGAGATTGGAGACTGAGAGGTGACCTTATAGAGGTTTATAAAATCATGAGGGGCATGGGTAGGATAAATAGACAAGGTCTTTTCCCTGGGGTGGGGGAATCCAGAACTAGAGGGCACAGGTTTAAGGTGAGAGGGGAAAGATATAAAAGGGACCTGAGGAGCAACTTTTTCCACACAGAGTGGTGTGTGTATGGAATGAGCTGCCAGAGGAAGTGGTGGAGGCTGGTACAATTACAGCATTTAAAAGGCATTTGGATGGGTATATGAATAGGAAGGGTTAGGAGGGATATGGGCTGGGTGCTGGCAGGTGGGACTAGATTGGGTTGGGATATCTGGTCAGTGTGGACAAGTTGGACCGAAGGGTCTGTTTCCATGGCTGTACATTTCTATGACTCTATAATAACAAAGGCTGAAGGAATGCATCATCTGTCATGAAAAATGGTTAACATTTTGAATACAAAATCACCACGAACTCTGTCTCCCACTTTAATTACATCTCCCCAGTGACTTCTCTGTTTGGGACTGCTCTGAGCAAAGCTCACCTATTTTCTACCATTAGTGCTTTAATAAAATCTAAATCTCTCTTGTACTACCATGAGCATCCCCCTTTACTTTTTGCTCTGAAAACTCTTATTCCCTGTTCCATTTGTTCCTAACACCACCACCACCACCAATTAAGGAGCTCTCTTGTTCTCTGCAGTAAGCACTACTTTAAACCTGAAGAAAAACAGTTTATCTTTCTGTCAGTGGTCGCTGTAGGCTGTAACATTTTGAATCATCTACCCCAATGCCTCTGAAAACCAGTGAAAGCATCCGGGGTACAATGACGAAGACCCACCTCAGCAGGCCTGTAAACAGATGTCCCAGTTTTCACAACACCAATGATCATTATTTCTGGGTGTATGCATAGAGGGGACATTTATAAAGGGGAGTTAGAGTTTTTAGTACAGGAAGCAATCAAATTTACAAACACAACCTCATACAGGGATGTCATTTTAAAGATCTGACGTACAATGTTTATTGTACTTAGGAACAGCTCTTTTATATTGTCCTGCAAGGTGTTCCAACTTATGTAGGAGTCGGCTTACAAATGGATTCCAGAAGAGAACCCATTCACAACCCAGGGATAGCCTGTAGAGTTGTATGCTGACTTTCACAAGAATATAAGAACTAGGAGCAGGAATAGGTCATCTGGCACATCGAGCCTCCTCCGCCATTAAACAAGATCAGGGCTGATCTTTTCGTGGACTCAGCTCCATTTACCCACCCACTCACCATAACCATTAATTTCTTTATTGTTCAAAAATCTTTGCCTTAAAAACATTTAATGAGATAGCCTCAACTACTTCACTAGACAGGGAATTCCAGATTCACAATCCTTTGGGTGAAAAAGATCCTCCTCAACCCAGTCCTAAATCTGCTCCCCCTTATTTTGAGGCTCTGCCCCCGTTATTGTTTCACCCATCAGTGGGAACAACCTCCCTGCTTCTCTTATCCATCCCCTTCATAAATTTATGTTTCTATAAGATTCCCTCTCACTCTTCTAAATTGCAATGAATATAGTCTCAGCCTACTCAATCTCTCCTCATAAGCCAAACCAAAACTTTGGAATCAGCCGAGTGAACCTCTCTGCACTCCTACAATGTGTAATTGTTTGTGTAGCTAGAGTCTATTCATTTGGAATAAATGAAATTCTGATTAATTACACAACCTGGCTTATGTTTTCTATCAAACTGGGTCTGAAAATCAGACTAGTTTGGAAGTGCTCCCTACTTTTATAAAAATTGTTAATTATTGTAAGGACTCTGGGACTAGAAGGGCTTGATTTCCTACCTGCTGACCCAGTGAGGCATAACAAGAGGTAACATATGGATGGAATGTAATAGGACACCAAAAAGCAGTTTCAGTGGATTCCTGAAGAATTGGGTGGGAGCAGACAGGAAGGCTATCAGAGACAATTCTCTGACTGTAAAAATGAATAGATAAGAATGGAATCGAGTAAGTGCATCACACCCAGCAAAACAATGGTGAAGAGTTATGTAGTTTACCACTAAAGATAGATTTAGTGAGGGAATTACATAGCTTTTACCTAGACAATGGAAGGATGCTGTAAAGGATGGACTGGGGGAGTATAAGTATCTTAAGAGGTCTGAGGCTTCAGAGAGGTCAAGTTGGGCTAATTTTCTGTAGCCACTGTAATGTTACTTTGATGAGGTCAGTGTTGGTACTGTGATGGGGCAGAAATCAAATTAGGTGGATTCAGACACAAGATGGGATTGCTGTAGGCAAAGATGACAACACATTCAAGGACTTCAGACAGGTAAAGGTCAAAGTAGATTTTGCAGTTGGGATAATTACACTTGGGCATTACAGTACCAAATTAGTTAACAATATTAGTTAAGATGGGAGCCAAAAAGGAGAGGTCAGTGATCAGCAATGCAGTGGGAATGTGATATTAAGAACAAAAGGCAAGTTGCTACTAACAGTTTGAAGCAACCTTCAGGGGGGGTCTATTGACATATCTGCACCCTTGTTAGGACTGCCTGCTTCTACATAATAATATCACCCTTCTCTACCTCTGCTCATTTACTGCTGAAATCCTTATTAAATGCCATTGTTATCCCTAATACTGATTAAAGTACTTCTGGTCAGGCTCATACTTCCTCCCTTCTATGCTCGAAATTCTGCAAGATTCAGCTGCCCGTGTACCAACTTAAATGAAGTCCCATGCACCCACCAACCTGCATTTGTTGATGTAAGTGATGATTTCAAGTCTCATCTGTGTACTCAAATTCCTCCATTGGTCTCATCTTCTCCCAATCCCTAACTTTGTTCACTCCTGAAACTGTCTAAGATACCCATACTCCCCACTCTATCCTTTGACAGATTGCCCAGCAAAAACTGCATAATTCCCTCCCAATGTCTCTGTACCTGTATTTCCTATTAAAACCATTATCTTTGTTTTAGTTTTATATAGCCCTATATCTCTCCCTTGCCCGAATGTCAAAATATTGTTTAGTAATGCCCCTATTTAAAAAAGGACCTTATAGTGCTACATAAATAGAAGTAATTGTTTTCTCAAGGACACGTTTACTTTTAAACTCCTTCATGGGATGTGGGCATCACTCACTAGATCAGCACTTTATTGCCCATTCTCATTGGCTGGAAGCTTACTGAGAGTCGACCCCATTGCTGTGGGTTTGGAATCTTATTTAGATTAGGCCAGGTAAGGACAACAGTGAACCAGATGGGTTTCTCCTGACAATTGACAGTAGTTTCATTATCATTAGATGGTTACATCTACATTTTTGTTTAAAATCGAATTCAAATTCCACCATCTGCCATCATGAGGTTCAAACCTGGGATATTACCCGTACGTCTTGACTAATGATCAAACAACAGTACCCCGAGGTCACCACCTCCCTACTGAAGGTGAACCTGGAGAGGTCAGTGAGAGCAGATGAGAAACAAAACTTGATAAAAGGATGGGAATTCAGTGCTAGGACCGGGTAGAAACTTTAAGTGAAGAGAAACACAAAATACACAGGGACAAATTACACAACTTTAATCCCAATTTTCCCCTTCTCCAAAAGGCACGTTGCTAAGATATATTGGCCTTTGCCTCCTTATGCCCAACAGTAGCTAAAGTACAGGTCAAAACACAGTGAGTATTAGTAGGCTGGAAACGAAATGCTGGAGATCACACTGGGTCAAGCAGCATCCATGGAGAAAAAGCAAGCTAACGTTGAGGCTTTAGATCAGACATCAGTTTCCACCAGCACCAGAAAGAAATTCTAGCAACATTCCCTCAAGTAATTTCTTCAAATTGCACACACCATCATTCCACCCTCGTGTTACACAGTACACTCTTAAAACAACACTTTATAAATTTGAAGAAAGCCATCTTGTAATGCAGTGAGAAGGTATAGGAGGAGGGGAAGAACAAAATCAAGGGCTGAAGAGACAGTTTCTGAGTAAATCAGAGGAGTGAAAGGTCATTTGTAAATGCAGCTGTTTCAGCACACTGCAACTTGATGAAGGGCTTTTGCCCAAAACATCGATTTTCCTGCTCCTCAGATGCTGCTTGACCTGCTGTGCTTTTCCAGCACCACTCTAATCTTGACTAATCTCCAGCATCTGCAGAACCCACTTCTTCCTACTGCAAAGTGCCCACCAAGCCCAAGAACCCACATGGGGAAAAAAAAAAATCAGCTGCTCTGGAGGTATTTACCTAAGTGATTGGAAGTATGAGCTAAGTCAACTAATTTAAGCCCAAGAAAAGGAAAGGAAACGGTATAGCAGATGAAAATACTGTAGGTTGGGACAATGGGTCTAACAAAGAAATGGAGTAAAGATTATAAATCTGATGTGAAATTTAAAATAAATATTATAGGATGTATAAATAATAGATTTGTAATTACACAGCACACTTGAAAATCTCAAGAGATCCTAAAGAACTTTATAACCAATTAGTTAGTTTTGAAAGGTTGTCACTTGTAATGTAGGAGACAGCAAAAGATCCCAGTCAGTGGTATAACAATTGACCAGATAATCTGAAGTACCAGCTAGTTGAGATACAATTAGCCAGGAAAAAAGAAAGAATCCATTCCTCAGCACCACATGGGATGGAGTGTTTTATTCCCCCTCCAACTCTATTTTGATTTAATCCCTGCCCTTCCCTTCACTTTTTGATCACACAGCATTGCCCTTTGTTGAGAAGGACACTACTTGTCATTGGCCACTCGAGTATTTCCTTTCTTCCTGGTGGTGTAATATAAATAAAGATTTCCACACTTGTTCTTCACTGTCTTACACCTGCACACACACGACAAGGGTGCAGGGGAAAAATAAACACTACCACAGTTAAGCAGTAGTGTGGAGGGGAAATAAGAATAAGAACAAGAGAGAGAAACGAAGAAAAAACCCATTCCTCTCTTTTCTTTAGGTTATTTTAATCAAGAAGACAGATGGAAACTCAAGGTCTTTCTTTCCCCTCCTCCGACACACACAGCAGCAGAATCTAATCTCAGGACTGTGTTCCCACCATGTTCCAAATGGACATTACCCAAAGGCACAGTGTGCTCTTTAAAGACGGTTCCCAACACCAGAGCTTATCCTCCGTGACCTGTTTTTTCTGGCAGTGTGTTCCATGCTCAGGGTCAGGTCAAGGAGACAAGTCCCAAACCCACTGCAGCTGGAACAGGAATTGAACCTGAAATCTTAACATGATTCTGAACCACACAGTAGCCATCTGGCCACTGAGCTAAATGGCCTCCACTTGTTACCTTACTACAGCATAAATAACCAAGCTACTGAGGTATTTAAGATTACACTGTGTACAGATAATGTAAAATGCTAGAATAGTTTCAGAATAACATCTACAAGATAGCTTTGGATACATCAAACATAATAAATGCTTTTAAATTGGGTAGTGAGCAAGCAGAATGGTTATCCATGCTAGTCAGTCTGATCAAACTGACAACTTCACAATATAGACATTTGGCAGCTAAACAATCAGTAATATTGTACAGCATTTGGTCAAATCTGGGCAGGTCAGACAGCCTGCAATAGTCTCTTTCCAACACATGTTTCACAGTACTGCATCATAACTAACCGAACACTGCCTCAAAACTAGTCTCTCTTACCAAGAATTCAGTGATAAACACATTAGATTCAAAAGGCATCATCTACCCGAATCTGGCTTCACCCTCCCTGATCTCTGCAACTGCAGACATCCGTGTGGTTCCGATGCTGCAAGTGATCACATGTGGCGTAACTGTAGCCAATGTCCTCCTCACTGATTCTCAAGGTCATGGAGTGAAATTAGTAATAACCTGGGGTGCTTGGAACATGTATCTCACGTACACCAGAAAGCATGGGGAAAGAGATGTAACTGAGTAATGCGCGTTAGATTTGTGCACAGGGCTTCACATGCAATACAGAAATAAGTATTAAAAAGCTCACGTTTACGCTCCTTAAACCGAGTACCTTTGAAAAAAAAAGTCTGAAGCTCATGCAACATATCCTCAATCTAGTCACATTATTCTCAGGGAGGCCACACAGCATGGGATATTGACCTGTCTGGGGTAGTAAATGGGCACCCCGTAATTGATGAAGGGTTATGTCGGAAACGTCGACTCTCTCGCTCCTCAGATGCTGCCTAACCTGCTGTGCCATTTCCAGCACCACACTTTACCGATTCTAACTCTCTACTATCTGCAGTCCTCACTATTTCCTGGGAAAGTAATACAACTTACTCAAGTCACCTTAGTAGATGACTGACCCTGAACTTTACCTGTTCTGGGAGTGTTTGATGGGGATAATGTAGAGGGTAGAGATAGCTTTACTCTGTATCTAACCCTGTGCTGTCCCTGTCCTGGGAGTGTTTGATGGGGACAGTGTAGAGGAAGCTTTACTGCAAGGTTCAGAAAGAGGCTGTTCGGCACATCTTGCCCGTATTTGCCCTTCAAACGGAGCTTGCATTCTGTACTCAATGTGTTCCTCAGAATTCGGAGGTCCTAGAGGAAAGGAACCTGCGCTGATTAAAGATGTGTTTCTTGTGCATCAAGCGCTTTGCTCGTTTCTAATAACCCAGTTGGGGTAAGGTCGCCAGGTACAGAGAGAGGCCTCACTGCGGGAGGCGACGTTAGGCGGGCTGAGTCTGTCGCTGCGTTCAAGTGGCCGCCTGGTTCATCTTTCCAGTCAAAATTCACAAAATAGAAAAATAACTATTACATTAAACCGAAGCATCAAAAACCCCACGACCCGCCAAAGTAAACAATTTTACAATGATCCCCTCGCTAAACAAAAATAATTTGAACAATAATTTAAAATTTCATTGAAACCACTCTGGAGTGAACCACCGGGGTCTACTACCGGGAATTAATTCTACATCAACTCAGTGAGAAACCCCCCTAACCCGGCTTCGCCTCTGGCCGCCACTTCAATCTGTTTCTCACCAACACGGCTACGGTCTTCTCTCACTCCAACTCCGGTTCTGCTCCGTGCCGCCAGCCAGATTAGCCCTGAATGCGGTTTTCCGCGCTCCGCCCCTGGCTTCATAAAGCGATTGTGATGCCGCAGAGATACGTGACCGGCCCCAAACTCCGCCCAGAGCCGCTGCGGGGAAGATGGACAAGACATACACACCCATAAACCAACCCACGGACTGTCTCAGACAGAACCGTCCCTTAACCTGCTGCCTTGGGAGGACGAGAAGGCCTTGTGCTATTACCCAGCGGTAATAAATCCAGAGACCCAGGTAATGTCCTGGGAACCTGGGTCTGACTCTTGCTTTGGCACTTGGTGGGTTTGAATTAAATTTTAAAACATCACGATAATGTTAATCACTGTTGGTTCACTAATGTCCTTGAGGAAGGAAACTGCCATCTTTGGACTACTATCTGTGTGGAGTTTGTACATTAGATTACTTACAGTGTGGAAACAGGCCCTTCGTCCTAACAAGTCCACACTGACCCTCCGAAGAGCAACTCACCCAAACCCAGACTCATTCCCCTACACTTACCCCTTCACCCAACACTACGGGCAATTTAGCCTGGCCAATTCACCTAACCTGCGCATTTTTGGACTGTGGGAGGAAACTGAAGCACGTGGATGTGAGAAACAGCTCACTCACTTCAATAATTTCAGTCCGAGATAAGATCTGAAGCAATCAGTTTGTTTATTATACGCTTGCAAGTGTGGTGCCTGGAATAGGGCACCCAGAGTTTAGCAAGTACCTATCTTATATAGGATTCACTACTCCAAACCCAGTGCCCATTACTATTATTTATTAGATTAGATTAGATTACAGTGTGGAAACAGGCCCTTCGGCCCAACAAGTCCACACCGACCCGCCAAAGCGAAACCCACCCATACCCCTACATTTACCC
>NC_057737.1:2358816-2364841 GCF_004010195.1 Chiloscyllium plagiosum | reverse complement strand
TGCCATCCTACTTGTTGCATCAAACTGTTCTGATATTCCTTTAACCGCATCTCTTGTATAATTTATAAATCGCTGTTGATTATAGAAAATGTAATTTATCCAATCTACATTTTTATTAATTGTTACCCACCAGAAGAGAGCTGACTCAAAGTCTGCTGCAATCTGGTTACGAGCCTTGAACTCATCCGGTACCCCCCCCAGGGATTCCTATAGAATCAAGATAAATCCTGTCATCGAAAGAAGTGTCTAACAGTGATCTCTTACTCCTTCCCTTTTTCCCGACTATCTTTTCCTTCTCAAATGCCAGGGTAAATGGAATTGCCAATTGCACAATTGCACATATCCCTCTCCAATCCAGAGGGAGGGTGGGTCTCAGTATTTTGCCTCCACAGATCCGCTCAGGGAACCTTTAGTGCTGAGTAGTTCCCTCCCTTGTCCGTTTCGATGACATTCTTAATCTCTGTACATAATTTCAGCTCCCCCAAATCTCTAGACCGAGTTGTACCTCGTCTACGCACACGCGACGTGTGATTTCCAACTGCAGCTGAAAACGGAGGGGGTTTTGAATCTTTCTTCTCCAAGAGAGGGAACATCAGAGATAGGGAGGTACAATTCCTATCATTCCATGCAGGGCTATCATACATTTCATGCCCTTCCTGTCTTGCTTCCACCCGAGCGGAAAGGGAACTACCTGGGGCCACTGGCCGACCGGAGGCATATGCATAGCAATTGCTTTTGTTCAGACTTTTTACAGTATACTTTACCCATTCAACCCAGGCATTTGCATCCCCGTACCCAGTCTCTATCTCGGTCTGTTTTAATTCCTTTACCTCTATAATTTTTACTACTTTAAGGTCATTGGGAGGGGTGAACGGTTGTACCTTATTACCCAGTAGTTCTGGAAAAGCGCAGCAGGTCAGGCAGCATCTAGGGAACAGGAGAATCAACGTTTCGGGCATTAGCCCTTCTTCCTGAAGAAGGGCTAATGCCCGAAACGTCGATTCTCCTGTTCCCTAGATGCTGCCTGACCTGCTGCGCTTTTCCAGCAACACATTTCCATCTCTGATCTCCAGCAGCTGCAGACCTCACTTTCTCCTGGGGGCAAGTAACTCTTTTCTCTCTGGGCAGGCCGGTCTGCAACTGGGTGGTGTATCGAGGAAAACACAGAGGTGTCATGAAAGACATATTCGTATCCAAAGTAATGTAGGAGATACCCTGGTCCTTCCACGTTACTAGCAGATATTGTTTGGGAGATGAAATAAAGCTGTTCGAAATGCTGATGCAATTCTCGATATTCGGTCACAAGTGAGTAGTGTGAGTACTCAACAGGGTCCCAGTACCCTCACTGTAGGTGCGAGATAAAGCAACTTACACTTTACAAAATTAGTAATAAACATTTTGCGTGCTGCGGTGTTCTTACTGGTGAAATCCCTTGGAACCATGATGAGGTCCACTACATGTTTCAAGGTTAGATTACTTACAGTGTGGAAACAAGGCCCTTCGGCCCAACAAGTCCACACCGACCCTCCGAAGAGCAACCCACCCAGACCCATTCCCCGACGCCACGGGCAATTCAGCATGGCCAATTCATCTAACCTGCACATTTTTGGACACCCACGCAGACACTGGGAGAATGTGCCAACTCCACACAGGCAGTTGCCTGAGGCGGGAGATGAGCCCAGGTCTTTGACGCTGGGAGCCAGCATGTTCAAGTTCCCAACATTACTTTTAATTGACCAATACAAATTTGCAGGACATACAGCTGCTTGCTACAGGATGTTCAGACTCGAAGGAATTTGGCATTCGGGAGACATTGGGCCACTATTAAAGACTCAGTTGTATTTCCCCCTGTGTTGTGGACTAATGCAGAAGCACGAACAACTTGCCTTTGAAAGTATTGTTCGAATTGCAAATGAAATGACTGAGAGGAATTCAGATTTTGCACAGTTGGTTAAGCAGCTATGTGTCACAGCCCAGGAGTTATGAGGCCGACCTCCCTAACTTTGAGTTATCTGGGATGGGATTGCCTCATTCCCCTTATAAGTAAGGGGACAAGACCAAAGCAGCTTGCAGAAAGGTTAACCCTTTGTAATATGGTTTGAATGCACATTTGCTTGTTGGCGACTGAATGTTTGTGTTCCCTGGAGCTCGACATCCGGGACTGTTTGGAATTTGATTTACATTTTGGGAATTTATGATGATCTATTTGAAGGTTAAGTGATTGTGAATTGAAATATTAACCTTGTACTGAGTGCACTGGTGTCAATTTCTAACGGGTCAGTTTTAATGCTTACATGAAAACCAATCTTATTTAAATTCTAATCAGTTTAATTTGGAGGAAGATGACATTGCAATATTTTTTGAAAAATATCCCTTTGATTCTGCACCATTTGACATCAGTATAAACATGTTCTCCAACTCCCCGTAATTTCATGCTACAGCAAAGACCAATTTCGCCCTTTTCACCCCTACGTGTTGCACTAATGAAAGAATTGACGAAAGAAAGTAAAAGCAGTAGCACTAAATGCGGGCTTCACCTGCAAAATCAGTTTGTTCCAGGATGAGAGGAGGTCTCTGCTCAATTTCTAATTATAATGCAAGTGGTTATGGGCGGCACCCAGGACTGCTTCCTTAGCCACTTCATCGGCTAATCTATTCCCCCTAACTTCTGGTTCATTTCCTTTCTGATGACCATTTACATGCACTACCGCTATTTCTCGGGGGAGTAATAGGGACTCCAAGACCCGTTTAAACAACTCCTCATGTGCTAATTCCTTCCCCCGGCTATTGATCAGTCCTCTTTCCTGCCATATCTTTCCGAAAGTGTGCACAACACCAAATGCATATTTAGAGTCAGTGTATACTGTTCCCTCTTTATTTTCTAATGCCCTAAGGGCTCTTTCCAATGCATAGAGTTCGCAGGTCTGAGCTGACCACCCATTCGTCAACCTTCCTGCCTCCACCACACTATCTTTTGTCCCGTCTACGACTGCATACCCATTATGTCTTTTCCCTTCAGTCACCCGGGATGATCCATCTATAAAAAGTCTAGCTCCTGCATGAAGCGGAACATCTCTCAGGTCCATGCGGACCTCAATTTGGTATTCTATAATGTCAAGACAGTCGTGCCCTGGATTCTGAGGAGAGTCTCCTTCCCCTTTCCAAAGAAAGGCAGCTGGATTTAAACAATTGTCCATGACCAACACTAGATCATCCTTTTCTATTAATATTGCCTGATATTTCAGAACCCGCAAGTCTGTCAACCATCACCCAGCTTTTTGGTTTAGGATCGTTCTCACTTGGTGTGGGGTGCTTACTATTAGGGCTCCCCCAAACGTAAGCTTTCTGCTTTCCTCCACCAACAGTGCAGTGGCAGCCACGGCCTGCACACACTCGGGCCATCCCCGGGATACTGGATCCAATAGCTTTGAAAGATATGCTACTGGCTGTCCCATTCCTCCCCACCTCTGGGTTAATACTCTCAAAGCCACCCCCTTATCTATGGTGGCAAAGAGGTGGAAAGGTTTATCTAGAGAAGGTAAGGCTAACACGGGGGCATGGATCATATCTCTTTTGAGTTTCTCAACTAGTTTAAATACTGGAACAGTAAATCCTTCCCCTTTTACTCCAGAAACAATAATTGACCGTGTCAACATTTCTACCTTCTTTGTTTTAAAATTCAGCGATGACCGTGCTGCCCCCGTATCGACTAGGAAGACTACCTCTTCCCTACAGGGTCTCACCTTCAGGTTTATCAAGGTTCCTGGTGGGTCCCCGGGGGCAGGAACCCCTGACACCCCTATTCTTCATCAAAATTCATAAGCGGAATTGCCCTTTCTTCCCTTTGTAGATCAGGACACTCCCGCTTAAAAGGCCCTATCTTTCCGCAATAATAGCATCCTGCCTGTGGAGACTTCCATCTCTGCCCCTGTCGCCCGAACCCTCTATCAAATGTTCCCCCTTGTCCTCTCCCTCTCCCCTTTCCTCTCTGTCCTACATGCTGTCACCCGCTGCTCCGGTTGCTCACTATTGGTTCCATTCTCCCCTTAACTTCCTCATCAACCGTAGTTACCATCATTTTTGCCTTCTGTTTTTGTCTCTCATCTTCTCTCTTTACAAACACTTTCTGTGCCTCTCTTAACAATTCATCTAATGGTTTTTCACTCCACCCTTCTATCTTCTGTATCTTTCTCTCTATGTCTGGCCATGCCTTTGTCACAAAATGTATTTTGTGCCACTGGGTCCTTAGGGTTCATTCCAGAGTATTTCCGCATTGAGTCTCTTAATCTTTGAAAGAAAGCTGAGGGAGCCTCATCTTTCTCCTGTCTAACTTCAAACGCTTTAGTCAAATTCTGCGAATTTGGAACTGCCTCTCTTATTCCTTTTAGAATCAAGTCTTTCAATTCCCTCATTTCTTCTCTATGCTCCGGGTTTTGATTTTCCCACTGGGGGTCTCTGAGGGGAAACTTCACCTCTCCCTGTCCAGCATCCCCATCTCCAAAGAGGTGGAAAGGTTTATCTAGAGAAGGTAAGGCTAACATGGGGGCTTGGATCATATCTCTTTTGAGTTTCTCAACTAGTTATTTTTTTCCTCATCATCCCAATTTAAGACACTTTGGTTCCTCCTCTAATAGTTTGAGATATAATTTCTTAGTTTTTTGAGCATAAGAATCAATCCACAATCTGCAATATCCTGTTAGACCCAAATATTTATGTAACTCCCGTTTAGTCCTGGGCAGCGGCGTCCCCACTATTCCCTCTCTCCGTTCCGGGCTTATCTTTCGCTTTCCCTCACTAACTAAATGTCCCAAGTATTTCACTTCTTGCTCCACATATTGTAGTTTGTTTTTAGATACTCGCAGTCCCTGCTGGCCCAGGAAATTCAATAATTTGTTAGAGGCTTCTACTACTTTTTCTCTTCTTTTTCCTGTTACTAAGAGGTCGACTACATACTGCAACAGGGTAGTTCCCTTGGGGCTGCTAAATTTCTCCAATATTTGTTCTAACATCCGTCCAAATAAATTCAGGGATTCCATAAACCCCTGGGGGAGCACAGTCCACCGGTATTGCTGTTTCCATCCTGTCTTGGGATCTCCCCATTCAAAGGTGAACAAATTCCTATTTTCCTCCGCCAAGGGACAAGCCCAAAAGGCATCCTTTAAATCTATCACACTAAACCATTTGTGGTCATGAGGATCTTACTTAATAACGTATAGGGATTTGGCACCACTGGGTGCCTGATCTGTACTATTCGATTCAATGTTCTCAAATCCTGCACCAATCGATAAGTTCCATCGGATTTCCGCACTGGTAGGATTGGGGTATTATAAGGAGACATGCATGGCTCCAACAGTTCACCCCTAATCAGTCCCTCAATTACTGGCTACAGTCCTCGTTTACCTTCTATGGAAATGCGATATTGTCGCTCTCCTTTCCTTTATAAACTTATTTCTAGGGGAGGGATCTGTAGTTTTCCACGATTCCCTTCTCTAGCCCATACAATAGGGTCTATCTCTCTCTCCACATCCTCTGTCAACATTGCCATTTGTACAACTAATTCTTTTTCCTGAATGCCAATCTCCAGTCCTAAGAGGATAATTAAGTCTCTCCCCAGTAAGTTACTTCCTATATCAGGGATATACAGCAGTTCCCCTGTATCCTTCAGACCTTCTATCATCATAGGTTTAAATACTGGAACAGTAAATCCTTCCCCTTTTACCCCAGAAACAATAATTGACCGTGTCGACATTTCTACCTTCTTTGTTTTAAAATTCAGCGATGACCGTGCTGCCCCCGTATCTACTAGGAAGACTACCTCTTCCCTACAGGGTCTCACCTTAAAGTTTATCAAGGGTTCCTGTTGGGTCCCCGAGGGCAGGAACCCCTGACACCCCTATTCTTCATCAAAATTCATAAGCGGAATTGCCCTTTCTTCCCTTTGTAGATCAGGACACTTGCGCTTAAAATACCCTATCTTTCCGCAATAATAGCATCCCACCTGTGGAGACTTCCATCTCTGCCCCTG